>NC_089683.1:40102396-40369896 GCF_031753505.1 Anomalospiza imberbis
CTAAGGATACAAAGATATTAATTTGAATTTTTTTTTCTGGCCAAAAACTTTTGCTTTTGTAAAGGAACAGAAAACTGTTCAGGTGAGATTTATAGCTCTTTCTCTTCCTCTGATTTAATATCAGATTGTCACACACATACAGAGTAAGTTGTGTTGCACGTATCTGATCTCAGTTCAGGAAAATGCATCTTTCCACTTTTGTTTCCATATTTAATTTTTTTTTCTCCTAAAATGATAACATTCACTAGGTTATTATAATTAGGATTTCCATTTCTTTTAATGAGACAATGTGAATTGTTTTAAAACCTTAGCAAGTTTGTTTCCTTCTATTTGTTGTTGCTAAAACAAATAAACCCCATAAAACAAAAAACCCCATCTCTCCAACACCCTCATTTTTTCCACTGCTGTCACTTTTTGACTTCATCGCATTTGCTAGACACCTTGGATGATATAAAGTAGCATATTTGCAGTCCATTGGACTACTACATGAATATATCAACTAAAGAGCAGGCCAAGATGATTTTAATAGAGTTTCTGTGGCCCCTGCCTCTCACAGAGTCCAAGCTTAGATAAGTTTTTTTCTTTCTTGGAACTCTGTCAATAGAAACTTTCCCTTGGCTTTGTGACTTAGAGTGGTTTCTAAGTGAACCTGAGTCCAATAAATGTGAATATGTGAAGCTTTTTGCACTCATGAAGTAGTTTGGCTTTTCTGATTAGAAGACTTGGTGTGGTGTCAAGTGAAGGTCTGGCACGTTTCCCAGCAGAGTGGCTTGAGAAGGACTGCAGGGGATGCTGAACAGACAAGGCACAGGCGTGATGGTCTCTCTTGCTCCCTGGGATAGCTGGCAGCCCAAAGGACCAGGTAGCTATGCTGGAAGCAGAAACAGGTGTTGGAAAAACAATGAACTCACTATCCAGCATGTGAGATGTACTTTGATGTGTGCTCCAGCTGTGCCACAACATATTTTTCCGTCTCTTCTCTGCTGTTTTGAGAATGCACTCCATTGCTAAGTCACATAATATAACCTTGGAGAAGAAAAATCCTTTGGGTTAAGGCATTTGAATAAGAGAATTAATCTGATTTGAAAATCCTGTCCTTCTGAGGGTCTACTTTTGTCATTTACTTAGTTTAGAAGATGAATATGGCAAAATATATTATTTATTAAAGTTGATATAGGCACTAGGCTGTGGCTTCCTTTACTCACACACTCATACATTAAAATTAATAGAAAAGAAGCTTCTAGCAGTTTAAACAGAATTTGCCTATATGACAGTAGGAGTAGGAGTCTTTTCTTATTTTTGTAAATTATTTAGCACTGATAGAAATATTTTAAACATCAAAATTGTGTATCGTCTTTTTTTTCTTGCTTCCTTGTTAGCATTTTGAGCACAATTGTAATTTCAAGTCCAATTGGTATTTCCTTAGAGAAGCCAGAATGTCTTTCTTGCAGCATCATAAAATCTATAATGGCTTTGAGTTTATTTTGCCAATACTGATTACAGTTGCTAATTGTTACTGCCAGAGAGGCGAAAACCTAGGCACTATAATCAGTGTATAGATGGAGTGAATTCTGGAGTTTTAATGTAGGCACCAGGTTTTTGGGTCTAGATTAAACAAAACTTGAGTAAAAGTGTTGGAAATTGTGTTGATAAATATACAGATGTGTGCTGGTCTCGTACATGGAAGTTTGTGTCTGCCATATGTTGATGAGAGGTTTGCCTCCTTTGCACTGAAGGAAAGTTAGAACTGTGTTACAGTCCACCAGTGACTACTTCTACTACAAGTGAAAGATGTGTTTGGGAATTCAGTTTTCTTTACTTTGAACTTTTTCAGCCCTCAAATATCTGCTAAACTGTTCACCCAATTTTTTTCCATTCCTCCTTAGTGTGAGACATCATGTTCTGCTAGAGAACGTGGTAACAATGTGCTGCAAAACCAGTGTAGAAGTCTAAGACTCAGTTGGTGAGTGTTACTGAAACCAGATGACTTGTTCCATAGCCTTGTGTCACAATTTAGGAGTTTGTCCTGTATTCTCTAAATATAAATATAGATACCTACATTTATAGGTTAAATTCTTAAGTAGTTCAAGTAGTGACCAACCACCTGTTTAAAATTCACCAAAGTGAATTTTAAAACTGTGATTGTCACAAATAGCAAGACAAAGTGACAAAAAAAAATAGCTTTTAGCTCTTAAGGCCTTTTTTCTGCCTTGGAATGGCACAGATCAGGTGTGGGTCACACAGGGCACTGTAGTCAGATTGTGTTCAAACAATAGCATGAGTTGATTTGGCCAGGACCTTCTAAACACACTGTAATTCACAGACCTCTTATGCTTCCCCAAGAGTCAGTGAAGTTTATCTGCGTTCTGTCAAATGCCTACAAAGCATCTAGGCAGTATGCAGGGTTCTTAGCCCTGCTTTCTAAATTCATACAATAAAATGAAATCTTCCACAGCAAACTGACCTCAGACATGGAGTCTGGTAAGACACAGTAGCACCCTATACGAGAGACAGCCTGGGATTCACGTTGCCCTCCCCTCATGTTACCCTACTGCTGCTGCAGCTGCTTGTCAGAGAGGAAAGGTGGAAGTAGGCCAAAGTTGGCTTGAGCTGCAACACGTGGAGAATCCCAAGCAGGCTGCAATAAACTTAATTTGGAATGGTTCAAATGTTTTCATAAAAAGGTGCAGGACAGATGAGTGGGGATAAAATAGTGTGGAATGGATAGAGAAGGTTTAGGTTCAAGATTCAGAATAGATTGTATATCTCATATGAGTGCCAACAGAATCTTTGAATCACTTTGCAACCATTGCTGTAGTGGCTTAGGGAAAAGTTAAACATTACTGGTTTCAGTGAAACATTTTTTTATTAATCCGGGACTATTCTCAGTAGAGAAATAACTCAGTATGAATCAAGATGCATATGCCAAATTTCCTACAGCAGAGAAAATGTATTGTGATGGAAATGTCAATGCCTTCTGTGCAGATCATCACACATCCCATATCCAGAAATGAATGCAGGTACCATTTCTTTGAAGTTATGAATGTATGTGGTGTTGCTCGTGTGTTTATACAGTATTTATTGGGGGACCAAAGGCAGGATAATAAAGGAAAGCGGATGGATGAAGTTCCAAGATATTAATAAGGCATTAATATTAAACTTCCTCTAAAAGACCTGTGGTTACCAAGTCCTGGTTTACGTTAGTGCCTGTATTTTACAGAGTCTGTAATGTCTGTCATTGCAGCCCGAGTGACACATCTGTGATACCATTTTAGATGTGAGCAAAGGCATGAACTTATAGTTCCAAAAGTAACCAGTCTGTTGGATACAAGTGCTGAGAGATAAGAACTCAATTTTTGTAAGTTCTTCTAGCTCAATATAGTAACCCACATATCATTTAGTTGATATATGCTGAAGATAGCCTGAATTTCTCCTCAATTTCAAGTGGCTGAATGATGAGAGCTAAGTGTCCTTCAGGAATCATTCACATGGCTAAAGACACAGAATAGGAAGTTGCCTGATACAACTTAGTAGGAGACACCTGACACGTGGGTTTGGTGGATTTAGAATGTCTGACTTTAAAGCTCAATGATTTCAAGTCCACAATCGTTTTCATTACATTTAATTATTTTCTTTTTTGCTAGCAAGTCAAAATACATATAGCTAATGCATGTATTTGAAACTCAATACAGCATTTAACTGACTGAAATACTGTTGCATTTTTGATGCCCTTCATTGATTCTTTGTTTCACAGAGATTCACAGTGAGGAAAAAGTGTTTCAAATTAATCTTAACAAGAAAGAGGTTTTGGTTTTTCATCTTCCTTCTCTGACAGAATACAGAAACTGTTGTACTTTGGGTTGGTTTAGTTAGGGATTTTAATAAATGTTAGTTAGATTGGTTCACTATACCCCTATTTTCCCCTCACAATGGTTTGCTCCAAGCAGTCTACCACGGGAGCTCTCACATGTCAATCTTGTAACCACTCCCTGCTTCTTCAGAGAAAGTTCTGTATCAATCACCCCACCTGTGCATTCCCATTTGTCCCAGAACACTGTACCCTCCTCTGTTATGTACCCATAGGTTGTTATGTTCTGTGTCACTCCCCTGTTGTCTGTCCCCATTAGGGTGAGGGGGTTTTCCACCTCTGTCTGCCCGCCCCCTATTTAATCTAATGCAAGTTTTTGTTCAGGGACATTTTGCCTTGCGCAGCGCTGGGAACGGCCGCGCAGACCACCGCTGCAACCACGTGGGAAATAAAAGTCCTCGCCGGCAAAGTGTGCCTCTCTCGTCCCTTTGTTGCCTCTCAGCGTGAAGCTACCAAAGCTGCTAACCCATGCTGGGACACTCCACAACCCTGGAGTGCCCGTCCACGTGGCAGCTACAGTCTCTGCAAGGGCAGCTCAAGCTGGGCTTTCCTGCTGCCTGAGGCCGTAGTGGCTAAAAGCCACGAAACAGTAATAAAATTAATGCATCATATATGAAAGTTGTAAATAAGAGCAGCCTTTATTTTCAGCTCCTTTATGTGACTTTCCCAACAACAGTACAGGGCCATAAGATTTAGCTGAATTATTTTATCGCTCAGCTTGTTAGAAACACCCACTCCACAAGTTCTGTGTCAAAATGATTTTGAAGTATCAGGTAGAGTTAGTCCTTATCCAGAACTAGTCAATGGCTTTGATAATGATTTGGATTAAAGAATAATAAGGGATTAATGTTTTCAGAAAATCAGAAGGTGAAATGGTTTTCTAGCACTTTTGAAAATACAATTTCGATTGAGTATGATCTTGACTGGAGCAGTGGCCTAAAGTAATAGTACAGAGTTGGGTAATGACAGAGAAAGCATGACAGCATGTGGAAGTTCTGCAGAAAAAAACCCTAAACAAACAAACAAGGCACAAAAAAAAAAAAAGAGGTGAGAATAGTACTCAGTCACAAGCTTAAATATGGATCAGCAACATCATAGTGCACTGACAGTCTTACGTGGTGATGTACAAGCAAGAATGGCATATATTGTTCGAATCAAAGAGATTCTTCCAACCTATTCACTGCTACTACAGCCTCAGGAGGAATATTATGTCCAGTTTTCAACAGCAAACATTAAAGATTTCGATAACAGAGACACAGAGACCTGTGAGCCAAGCAACAGAAATTTAGAAAATACAACTAAAGACGTATTGAAATACCTCTATCGTTCACTGAAGAGGAAACTCAGACCAATATTAAAATGCATCTGAGGTGGAGAAGAAAATGTAGGTAACAAAATACTTTTTATCCTGTATGGTTGAATAATTTTCAAGGGTTGCTCTGGAATATGAACCCAAAGGTGGAAAATGTAGCGATGAGTTCAAGGGTTTAAAGCTTCTGCATATGTAAGAAGAAAATCTGTATGAGAGGATATCAGAGCATGGGAATAGTTTTCCCGAGGAAGTTTTGGTATCTTCATTACTGGATGTTTTCAAAAATAACTTACACAACAATTCCTGAAATGGTTTAGGCTGTTCCTAACCTCTTTCTAGAACCAGCTGGATTCAATGAGCTTTATGTGATTTGAATGCTATGTTTAATATTGAATGTTGATACTAGCTGCAGTTGCTCAACTGTTGCTTTCTGTCTACCCCAAATTAGCAGAGCCTCTTCTGTGCTTCTCTCTTCTCTGACTTAATTTTTTCCCCTTTACACCTTTCTCCATTTTATAAACAAAATAAATGAAGAAGAAAAAAAAAGAGAAGGATTCAAGGTGTTGTAATATGTTCTATTTCTTCAATATTTTGTCATAAATAGGATGAAATACGGAGGGCAGAAAAGGCTTTTCTTTGTAATCTTCTGACACTAGTCTTCTTTCTAGTGTACCTGTGGTTTCCAGTGATCCCATAGCCCCTATGTTAATATTATTTTTCCATCAGCTTGATTGAGGCATAGTATCGTCTCCAGCAACAGTAACAGATTGCACAACATGAGTATTGTATAGCAGCTGATAATGCTGTGGAAATTGTTTCAGGGAGCTGGTGCAGTACAATGCTTTTGTATATACACTGTATCTTTTTTTGCAAGCAAATTTCAAAAGACCATGTTTTGACAGAATTGTGTGCAAATAATGTGTGTCTTGTTTTTCCCTTCCTTCCCCCCACTTTTAGCTGGCTGTGAGGTGGTTGGAACACAACTGCCGCTACCAGTATCTGGATGAACTTCTCCAGTATGTCCGCTTTGGCCTTATGGATGTGGATACACTGCATACTGTAGCTCTTACTCATCCTCTTGTCCAAGCCAGTGAAACTGCGACAGCGCTCATTAATGAGGCCTTGGCTTACCACCAGAGCGTCTATGCACAGCCAGTTTGGCAAACTGCAAGGACAAAGCCTCGCTTCCAGTCAGACACTCTTTATATTATTGGTGGGAAGAAACGAGAAGTCTGTAAAGTGAAGGAATTGCGATACTTCAACCCGGTAGACCAGGAGAACGTTCATATCGCGGGGATCGCTAACTGGAGCGAGCTGGCGCCTATGCCTGTGGGGAGGAGCCACCACTGCGTTGCTGTCATGGGAGACTTTCTTTTTGTAGCTGGTGGAGAGGTAGAGCACTCCACAGGGCGCACGTCTGCCGTGAGAACTGTCTGTCGATATGACCCCCGCACTAACTCCTGGGCCGAGATCGCTCCAATGAAGAACTGCCGGGAACACTTTGTGCTGGGAGCCGTGGATGAGTACCTCTATGCCGTAGGGGGCAGAAACGAATTACGTCAAGTGTTGCCCACAGTCGAACGCTACTGCCCCAAGAAGAACAAGTGGACCTTTGTACAGTCCTTTGATCGGTCCCTCTCATGCCATGCGGGATATGTGGTGGATGGTCTTCTTTGGATATCAGGTAGAAAACGTTTCACACAATTTGAGGTACTAACAAAATACCAAAATACTGTCTTGAATTAAAGTAATAAATCTTTGGTTTATATGTCATGATAACTTTTCTCTGTGTAGAGGACAAAGAACTGAAGCCTCATTAGGAGTATAGGAGCATAATGTATCTTATACGTTATACTCGGTATTTCAGAGATGCTGATATCATATGTGCTATCTCCAGTTGCCATTCATAAATCACAGTGAACTGGAATGATAATGCACTTTTGGAAAAATTTCCAATGATAAATTCTGTGTGCTTCCTAAAAACAAACTAAAAAAGACATCGTTTCTGTAATAGGATCTGGTACTTTTGACAGTCACAGGACCCGAGGGAATGGCCTGAAGTTGTGTCAGGGGAGGCTTAGGTTGGATATCAGGAAAAGGTTCTTCAGCACAGGTTGATTGGGCACTGGAACAGGCTCCCCAGGGAGGTGCTCATAACATCACCCAGACAAAGTTTGGGAAGCATTTGGACAGCGCTTTCGGGCACATGATGTGGTTCCTGAGCCTGTGCAGGGCCTGGAGTTGGATTTGATGATCCTTGTGGGTCCTTTCCAACTCAGAATATTCTATGATTCACTTATTCCTGATGATGAAATGAAAAATTAAGTGCTTGTTAACTTGTGTTGTTCCAGGAGTTGAAGGTAAATGTATTATTTGCTCCCACTTGCTCTTCAGAATATTCAAACAAACTGAGATGACCGTTTTTAGAAATCATCCATGACTCTGTCCATAACAAGTGCACAAGGTTGTCTGGATGTAATCATAGCTTTATGGCACAGATAGATGAATGTATAGACCCTATAATCCTAGAAGAACCTGTCATTTGCAACTGAATCTTTAGTTGTTATGTTCCATTGATGAGGGTGGGAGGATTTAGTTACCTCAGTCCTCATAGTGGGTATTAGTTATTTTGGAATACGGCCAATGCTGTCTGCAGAAGATTTGACAGAAAAATATTCCCCGTTTACTAAGAAGTGTGCCATGGAAGGTTATATAGTTATAATATTTATTAAGGAAGCTAATGAGTAAATGGGGGCAGCCCTTAAGGTAAATGTTCAGTGATTGGCATTTTCACCAGAGATACCCTCTGGGGATTTTAATATGGTCTGGAATGCCTCTGGTGAAAGTATGGAATATGAATGGAAGATTAAGTTAGCTTCTTAGGCCTGTTCTGTGCTTCTCAAAGTGTGTCATTTAGGGTAGCGGATGAACCTTTCTGTCCCTATGGATTAAGTGCCTTATGGGAATGGATTCCCAAGCATTGGCATGGAAATTAGCAGGTATCTCTTTTAATACATATGCACTAAAGTCATGAATGATGACTTTGGCATTAAAAATAGGACAGAACACGGCAAATCACCAAGATCCCTGGCAGGTACTGTGGGTCATTTTCTTTAGCGACCATCATTTAGGGAGTCTTGTAGAGTTTGTGCTGTGTGAATCCTGAGGTGAGACCCAGGTAGAGTAGAGGAACAGGATTTCTGCATTAGGCTGCCAGCTGGGTGTATTCAGAGCATTATTGTGTTTATTCACTACTTTTCCTATTTTATTAGCAGAGAGGGATGTGTGTCTGCAGTGGGCACTTCAAATACATGGATGTTACTATTGCTGTGTCTTGATTGCTGGGTTTTTTTTCCTGTTTTGTGGTTTACATTTGTCAGTATTTATGAAGAATAGGACCTTTTAAAAAATGATGTTACACATTCTCACATGAAATCATTGAATATGCAATAGAAATCCATCAGTGTGGTCTTTCCTCTAGTAAATGAAAAAAGTAATATTTTTTTGTCTTAATCTTGTGGGAAAAAAACTCTAAACAACAAAACAAGACAATCAAAACTCAGAAAGTATTTGATAGCAGTTTTTAAGTCAAACAAGGGGCTGGTTGAAGATTAAATTTAATCTTTACAGATTTGCTAGGAAAGGGGAAATTATCCTAAGGATTAATCATGTGCTTAGTTATGTAGGTGAAATGCATGCCTGTGTATTTTAAATTCCACTTTTGTTTAGAAAATGATGCAGTGTGATACTGTGTTCAAGGATATGCCTCTAATAGAGCTGTAGAATCAGTGGAAGAGGTAAGTGGAAGCTTACTGGATGAATTCTTTAAAACTGGGCAAAACAACAAAAAACATTTTATCAGTATTGTTCCATTTATATTTGAAAGTGCTACCAACAGTGGAATAAGGTAGACATGGCTTTTCAGTTGTATTTTGATAGGTTCTGAGAAAATGCTTAGAAAGTTTTGAGTTTCTCAATTATGACAGGTTATTATGAAGTATGAGAGCGCACTTACTGTGCTATACTTCAGTAGATATCGATCTGAATTTTGTCCTCTCACATTGAAACCTGGTTGTGTATTGAATAAAGTTATTTTGAAAAGAAAATTGGATGGAGATGTAATAGCTATAGCTAGCTTTCTATTATTAATTAATTGCTTAGGACCAGAATGTAGCTCGTGATACATGTACATTTAGGGGCAGGGGAATAGTGCAGAGAGACGTTTTATTGTATCATAGTCACTGCTGGAAAATCCACTGTTCATCATTGAATATAAGATGTTAGCATAAAAGTAATTAGTAATGCAGGAGGGAACCTAATTTTGAAGTATGTGGCCTAAAATTAAGTAATTAAAAAATTAGTCTGAGTTAGAAATGTTTCTGAGCTGTATCCCTGCTGCTTTTTCTGGGAAATACAGGCCATCAGCAAAGAGCTCTCAAAGTCAGTCTGCTGCTACCAGCTGGCAAGGGAACCATGGAAATGTGCCCAGGTTTTTAGTGAGAGAATAAATTAAATAGTGATAATATAAGTTTCTAGCCCTTCTATTTGTGGAGAGCCTCATCAAAGCTTGATCTGCACACTGAACATTTACTTACTCAATGCCTCTGCTACAGCCCCATGCCCTCTTAAAGGCTTTGCTGATCAAAAGCTAACTAGACTTAAGGAATTTCTATTATTATTGGGATTCATTTTTAGCTTTGCTTTGCTGCTCCTTTGGGACAAATATGACAAAGATTCAAAACTAATAGATAATAAAATCATGGCAAAGGCAGCAGGAAAGGAAAATGGACAAAACTGTATGAGTTTTATGCACTGGCAATAGTAGGTGGGTGGCTGGTGTTCAGATGACAGAGCGATTCTTAAGCTGCTACCATCTCTTTGGGGTTTTTAACCTGACAGAAGCAAATTAAAAGAGGGAGCCTTTTGCACACTGGAACTAGTCAGTCCCTCTGCTCAGCAGAAGTGGGTTCAGCCCTTGAGATTTTCAAGCTCCATATTTTCATATTTATGTCATTATTTATTGTTTTTCCCCCACAGTCTTCATTTTATTTTCTTATTTAAAGAAAAACAAAACATGAGAATTTATTAAAATAATGTTCCTCCTAGCAGCTAGTCTGGGCAATGTTTTGGATTTGTGCTGGAAACAGTCCTGCTAAAACAGGGTTGTTTTTGTTATTGCTGAGCAGTGCTTCTACAGAGAGAAGGTGTTTATTACTTCTCACCCCACCCCACCTGTGAGGAGGCTGGGGATGGGAAAGGGGTTGAGAGGGGACACAGCCAGGACAGCTGACCCCTGCTGACCAAAGCGATATTCCTGATCATGTGGTGTCACGCTCAGCATATAAAGCTGGGGGAAGAAGGAGAAAAGGGTGTTCATAGTGCTGATATTTGACTTCCCAAATCATCATTATGCTTGGTGGATCCCTGCTCTCCTGGAAATGGCTGAACAGCTGCCTGCTCATAGGAAGCAGTGAATTAATTCCATGTTTTGCTTTGCTTGTGTGCGTGGCTTTTGTTTTACCTGTTAAACTCTCTTTATCCCAACCCACAAATTTTCTCAGTTTTACTTTTCCAATTGTTTCCCCATCCCATGCTGGGGGAGTGAATAAGTGGCTGTGTGAGTTGCTGACTTGGGTTAAACCACAACAAATAAGTTCTCTGTACTGACATTGCATTGGGCAGATAGTTTGGAAATTTTATAGAAAGGTGATTCCTCTAGGCCCCAGTTAACATCTGATGCCATGACCAAGTTCACAAACGAATTGTGTGCCACAATGCTTGTAAAGTGAAGTATTTCAGTGAAAGAAGAACTAAGTACACTAAACACTTTGGAGTTCAACATGACTAACAATCACTATCTATAAAAGCGGGGAGATGTTTTCCATAAGTGCGAGGACTTGAACTATGCCCATTTCCCAGCATCCTCTGTGGAGTGCACATGCAAATCTGGAGACCTGCTTTTCTATCCAGTTAACCTTCCTCCACCGGTGTAGGTCTAGTGCCCCTGGGGACATCGAGGGACAGGGAACCTCTGCCAGGCATTCCAGCTCTGAGCCATTCCTGCACCTGCATCTTAGGATAATGACACTTCCCTTTGCCTTAGGTGCTCCAGAGATTAGCACATGAAAAGTCTTGTTTAAAACAAAGTGTTACACTGGTGTTTTGCAGAGGCCCATGTTGTCTGACCTTAAGTGTGTCAGCTAAAATAACATCTTGACATGCACATAGAAACTCAGCTTGGGGGAAGGGGGGTAAACAAGCCATCCTTCTACAGTTGCTTTGTACTAAATATAGGAGATAATTTTTTTTTTTTCAAAATTCAAGATTCATTCTTTTGGTTTTTATACTGTTGTTTTTTTCCCTAATGGTGGAGATTTTGACCAAGGAAATGATGGTGATAACGTATCTTGAAGAATTATTCTGAGTTTGCAAGATTTGGGATGAAAAGTATGATGTTACTATCAGCATGCTGTCGTGAAGTAAATAATTTTTTCTCAGGAAAAGTCTATAAAATTACCTTATAAAAAATAGATCTGGAATAATAGGAGTTTACAGAATCTATCCAAATCAAGTTTTACAGTGTGGCTGGCACAGGATTTACTGGGAATGGGAGGTTAACAAGTGCATAAAAATTGCCTTAGTGGCCCAGTCTTAGTCTCTATATGTTCCATATATATGCAGACTTAATTTTTACTGTATTTGAATGAATGATCTCATACCTTTCAGTGATGGACATTATTGGTTTGATGCCATTGATTCTTCTTAGATTGAATGTAAACATCCAGCTTTAATGATTTAAACAAAGCTAGGGCTTGTGCCCCTCTTGTTTGTGGCTCAATTGCATCTGGAGTCAAAGAGCACTAAGCAGAGCTGCTGTTGGCCTCTCCCAGGGGACTCCTTACCTTGAGAGAACATGCTCCAGCTCAGCTGTCCTCACTGCACCTGGGCTGGCTGCAGTAAGAGGCAGCAGGTTTACTTTGCATGTTGAGGAGGAATTATCTTGTGTTTAACACCCAGACACCTAAGAGAGGAGCGATTTCTGTTTTAAAATAGCAGAGCACCTTAGGGTACATGTCGTGGGTTTCTATATATTCCCTGGATTTGCTGGAAGGAGCACACATGGGAGCTCTTTGCCAACGTGTAATTTTACACGTCTCCCAGTGAACTCGGATTGCTGTGCACAGCCTCGCGCTTGGGGACTGCGGGGATGGTTGTGATATTTTCTGGGGGATTTGGATTGGATCAGATTTCTCAAGTCATATGGGGCCTTGCTAGGCCACGTTATAAATATGGCTTATAAATTGTCATTGAGGAAATTGTTGAATCTACTGCCTCCTACCCTTCTCTTTTTAGAAGTGCGTCTTGAAGGTGTTTCTCAGTGTGGTTTGTGGATTGTTTGGGAGGACTGTAATAAAACAAAATGTGTATCAAGTGTGGGAAAGGGATGGACAAAGTATGTTTTGGTATCTTTGAGCAATTTCCCCATGTAGAGGGGCACTGTTGCATGAACTGGGAATTTACAGGTCTTGGAAGGCTTAAAAAGCAACACTTGCAGCCTACAAGGGAGTGAGCAACAGTTATTGTGGCAGTGTAAAAACATTGTGAGTCCATGGGTTGGATGATGGCCTTTCCATGAGGGTGTGCTCCTGTCTGTAAGAACAAGAAAGACAGTCTTGTCCTGAGGATGCTCCTTGCCTCCCAGGAACTGGAGTCCTCAAAGCAAGCTGCTTATATAAAGTGGTGTAATCATCACTCTGTTTATAAAAACAGCAAATGCTGACCAAACTGTAAATTTTCTGTCATTTAACCAGGCAGACTTTTTTTCTCTTTCTCAAACTGTTAGGTTACTACCACATTAGCTGTTATTGCTTGACATCAAATTTAATAGCATAGTTTGTGTTTTTAATTGCTTTCTCTCATTATGATGGCTCTCTATCCTCTCCTTTCCTCACAGAAAACACAACAGAGAAGTGTAAGAAATTCTCTCAGAACTACCCCATTTATTTTCTGAGAAAGTATGTATTATTTTTAGTATAATTTAAACTCTTCTTCCCCTTCTTTTCTTATTTTTAAGAGACATGTTGATGCTCTTTTGCCCTTTCCCAGCTGTCTGTAGTATTTTAAAAAATAGTTCAAGAGGACATTGCAGACTTGTTAAATCTGAATTTTGGCAGAAAATTTTAAACTTTTGCTATAGCACTTCAAAGTTAGAAGGAACTAGAGTTTGAAAATTGATGCAGATATAAGATGGCATATTTAATGACAGATGTATCTATAGAAACCTGTTAAGATGCAGATTATCCCCCTGGGGAGGGGAGATCAAAACTGCCAATCTATAAAATATACTTGTTAGGGGAAGGCATGGAATCTATCTCTGCAAGCACTTTGATTGCAGGGGACAGTGTAGCAGCATGTGGCATCATAACCTAAGAGCAGACAAATCAGCTTGATGACTTTCAAAGCCAAGAATACTGCTGGAGGCAAGGGTACTCCAGTCTAGAAGAAATTAAAACATATAGAGACTGTTATTAATTCCAGATCTATTTTTGTGTAGTCAAATCTGTATGCAAATCCTTAGCATCTCATTTTGGCAGATTAATCTAAAAGTGAAGAGCGGTATGTGAAGGGAATGTAATGATAAAACACCAGAGATGAGCAATATTGCAGGGGAAAAGATGTAAGCTGTGTACTTGATGTGAGGGGCCCTTTGTGAAGAGAAGGAAATAATTTTACTTATTTTATTACTTTATGAGGTAACAACACTCTTCTTTCTCTTTTTCCTTCACATCTTTCCCCCCAAATTAAGGCGTCCTTTCAGAATGGAAACATATGACCCAAAATTGTGTTTCAAATGTGTCTCCTGTAGTTTAACATTCTGGAGGTAGTAATCCAAATAACTATGATTTTTATTTTTCAAAATTCTAATCTGATGTCTCATTTTAGACACTGTGCTGGGAGTGAAAATAAATGTATGTTAAAAAAATCCAATTACAAACCAGATATTAGAAAAGATTGTTTTGTGTATCTGGCTGATGACCACTAGGAATGTGAAGGCTGCACAACAGTGTAGAGACAAATAACAGATTGTAAGAACAGACATAGGAGTAGTCTTTGATTTCCAATGCCTGTTCTTGTGTGTGCATTTCACATGTGCTGTGATGGGCAGGGTGTGGCATAGTGTGATGGAAACAGTTTGGAGAGACTGCTCTCATCCCAGCTATGTCTTAGCCTGTGAGCATCTCTGAGCTGGGAGTTTGGGCTGCCGTCCCTCTGGAGGTGCCCAGCACAGGCTGCTGCTTGCAGAGATGAACCCAAGTAACAGCATCATTTCTCCTTGCTGCTGCAGTTGAAGAAAAGACTCTAAAATAGATACATATGTAGTCTCTGCTATAGATTCTTGGCCCCATTCAAGTTTTTTTGACTGATCAGAGGATACTTCTGTCAGCAAGTAGCTCAGCCCAGTAGGAGCAGATCAGCAGGTAAAACCTTGGCACAAAGTTCTCTGTGTTTACTCCACGTACACTTCACATTTTTTGCTTTGGGCTAGGTTTGTTCTGGTCTTCTGGCTCAAATGTTCCCAGTTCTCAGACAGTACAAAGCTGAAAGACCACTTATTATTTTGCACTCTTTTGCTCCCATTAGGAACTGGAGTATGGCTGGTGCACATCTGGAGGAGAGCTTCTGGTTAAACTTGAATGCACACTAGTCCCAACCTACAGCCTAAAATGACATGGGGGAGGTGGCAGAGTTGCTTCAAAACCACAATATGGCTCTGAACCAACATGCTACCTTTGACCTAGTTGGAGGCTGGCAAAATGAGAATACACCAGCACAGAGCTTGGGGATAAAAGGGAAAAAACCAACCCAGCAACCTTAGGGAAAATGGGCCATAGCTCAGCAAGCAGGAATTTAAGTCACTGTGCTGCTGTCCTGGCTGAAACAGGGTATGCCCTGACAAAAAGGGAAGCATCCACAAAATGAAATGTAATAAGATTAAAATCCTTCCTCTCACTGCTGCAGATTTTGTCCACTCTTGGTACAGGCCATTAAAACTGTAATATAAATAGTTTGTCAGTATGAGTGTCACTGGTGTGTGGCCACTGACATGCCCTAGTTCTGCCCAGACCTCGTGGCAGGATGAAGGTGAGGCGCAGCTTGCAGACATTATTTCTGATTCCATCTTCCCATGGGCCCAGTGTGGTGACAGAGGGGGACTGGGAACTGTGGCAGTGCTGCAGTGACACCATGTCCCCAGAAGGCTTGAGCACATTCAACATGTTTGCACAGGTAAGATTACAGACTGAAGAAGTTTTCTGTGTTTACTTAGTGAAATTGGCCATTGAAAACACAAGAAGAAAGGGATGTTGAGGCATTAAATGTCTCTTTACTGTGTTGAGGTAAACAGCTGGTTTGCAGCACCTAGTTGGGTCAGAGTCTATTCTGAGCCCTTCTGAGGTGCTTAACACCATGTTTTCCTGATCACTATTGAAAAGAAAATGGTAGGGCTGTTTCTGGTCACTGTGGAGGAACCTTCCTATCTAAGTTTACAACTAAATGAGATGTTTTCTATAATAAAAAGTACAGAATTTCTTTCAAATGTATAGATAAGCACAGTTGCACAGGCTTGAACTGTGCTTTTAACTGGCAGTGGTATCCCCTGTCATGTTTTTGGTAAGGCAGAGCTTCTCTCTGACCTCTTCCTTCTCATTGATGCAAGCCCACCTCCTCCTCTTTTAAACCCTGTCACACACTGTATTTTCCATGGAACACAAACGGTTTTATCTTTGTGTCTTGATGAACGTTGAATGCACAGTTATGTATAAAGAGATCAATTTTGTACTCATTTTTGGCCCATATAATTAGTTCTAAAAAGGAAGTGTATGGGGGCTGTTTATTGATGCTGTTCTGTGTTTCTGTATATTTGACAAATGGGGCTCCTTTTTTCCCTTGTAACCAGATTAAGAAGTGCAGTGGAATGTAAGCAGAAATGGTGGCATGCAATGTAATTTTTATCTGCAGATGAACTCTAGAATTGGTTATTTTGCTGTACCTGATCTTGGTCCTGGCTTTGCCTATATGAAAAAATTTAACCTGTATGAACTCTTTTACAGGAGGAGTAACAAATACTGCACAATATCAAAATAGACTCATGGTTTATGATCCTAAGCAGGTGAGTAGCTGTGTTACATATGTTCTGTTTTGCTTCAAACAGATCTCTTTACAAATACATACAAAGATTTTGTAAGGCTAAAAGTGCTGACCATTTGAATTAGTGGTGTTTTAAATTCACTTTGTACTGATGTGTGAGTTTACCAGAGTGATGGAGACCCTGACAACTTATTATGTCTTTTAAGCCTGTAGGAATTATAAACATCCTAGATTAAATACAGAAATGTGCTTTAAATCTTTAAATTTAAATCCCCTGTATTTATCAGTATTTATTTTACTTTCCTTTCTTTCCTTTTTTTTTTTTTTTTTTTTTTTTTTGTAATCCAGCAGCCCTGGGCAATGTGTTCTCAAAGCTGGTGTTCCAAAACCACTCCTTGTCATTGGCATTTCTGTTTTGAATTGCATATATGGGCATTTTTGTTTCCTGAATACTTTGAGAACTGTACTACCTGGCCATGGCTTACTCTGCTGACTGCAAGGGTGCCTATCATTTCATTACCCAAGCACCTAAAATATCTTTTAGGGATTATTTCATACATAATGTATGTGTTTTGATTAGGTTAGCACAGCTCAGTAACCATTTCAGAGGGTTAGGGCATGGTTATGCCCTCTTGCTTGTATTAGGAATTAAAAGTCCTAAGCTTGCAATCAGGGTTACATAGCCTGATTTACACCCATGTGGAAGAGTATTGACTTTTCTGATTGTAGGATAGGGGCTTTGATTGCTGTATTTGGAACAAAATTATGCGAGGAGATACTTCTATGTGGTTCCCACTGACTATTTAAAGCATAGCACATACAGGGCCTGAAGCAGAAAGCAGGAGATGACGCACCTGCCTCGTTCTTTTCGAGGTGCAGTTTTGTCATTGACTACAAATGCTGACTGTCCTAAATCCTAGTAGCAGTTACAGGCAGCAATCTTACTTTGCTTGTGAGGGGGACACACATTGGGATATCCTGTCTCTATTGTGTACCTTTCACTTGGGATTCTTCACTTACTGATGTGAAAGTTGCACCCCAAATTACCGGTGCTTGGGCTGCCTCAGAGTGCCCTGCTGACGGCGAGGAACCCAGCCTGGCGCGTGAAGAGTTACGGAGGATTTGTGCACTTGCATTCTTCAAACAACGTCTGCTTCGTGTTTGTACACACAGGCTCTTTTTAAAAATTCTGCTGGCATATTGTTTACAGTGGGTACTGGAAACCATCACATCTGCTTGCATCTCACACGGAATCTCAATAGCTCCATCACGGAGCCCCAGCGCCTGCTCCTGCGCGAGGCCTTTGTGGCGAGTCGATAATGCCTGCCATCTGCCACCGAGCACACAGCTACCTGCCAGCAAGCCGGCTGCGCTGACCTCTGCTTCCCCACCACTGATTAGTATTCACACACTGCCTTATTAGAAATGACCCTGCCAGGCCCCTCTGTTTCGCTGCCTTTGCAGTGCTTTGAGGCTCACCTGGCAGGCACTGCAGTGGAGGAAGCTAAAGATATAATCAGGGGATGCAGGCAGGCTTTGCAAAGCAGATGGTGTCTATAGTCTGGTGTTAAGAGACTGGACTACTAATGCAAACATTAATGCCTAATATTCAACTATTACACATTGAGATGTATAGCTATATGTTGTGAAAGTTAAAAGGCAGAAGGCTTAGAGACTCTGGAGTTGCTGCACATGTATCACAAAAAATTTCCTCACAGATTTTTAACTTCCTCCATTTAAATTAATCTTATCCCTTGCTAGGTTGTTTGATTTGGTAGGCATAGCAGAAGCAATTGTTTTCTCAGGTATAAAATACTTTGCTTTAATCCCTTGTCTTCCATGTCTTCCTGCCTCTCCCCTAAACAGGTAAAATTCTTGAATATTGTTAATGAGTAAGAAAAATATGCAAAGGGTTGGAACTTTAAGTTGCCACAAATAAAGGGTTGACATTAAACCAAATGAATCATTTGAGAAGATTCTTTAGGAAATTATTTTTCCTGTTGCTTTATTCCCCAAGGATAAGATCAAATAAGCTTCTGAATAACAAAAGGCAGAAGAATTTCTCTTCTCACATAACAGAGCTCATTGGTACAGATAATTTTAGCACTGTATACAAAGGAGACATTTAATAGTCTGGTTTAAGGAGAATTTGCTACTGAGTTATAAAGGGAAAAAAAGACCTTTGAAACCTGATGAGCTAGACAGAAAAAATAGAGCAAGAAATGCCATTAAATTAATGAACTTAAATGTGAGAACTATAAAACCATGTGTTGAAAGTCCACTGTCCTTATTCAGTGTTACAACCAACACACATGTCTAGCATATGACCAGAACCAGTATATGCACTTGTGATTCCTGACCAAGGGTAAGAAGAAACCAGTACTGTGCTGCTGTTCATTGCACTACCACTGTAGGTGTGCCTTTGCGCAGTGCTTAGACAAGCTCTTTCTCTTTCCAGAATAAGTGGTTAAGCCGTAGCCCGATGCTGCAGAGGAGAGTGTATCACTCCATGGCTGCCGTCCAAAGGAAGCTGTACGTGTTAGGTGGGAACGACCTCGACTACAACAACGATCGGATCCTGGTCCGTCACATCGACTCCTACAGCATAGACGCCGACCAGTGGACCCGTTGCAGCTTCAACATGCTGACAGGTGAGCATTGTACAAAAGGGGAGCTCACTACTGTTGAACTGAAACATCTTTTCCCTTTAGATGCCTTTAGTATGTGGAACTCCATGACTTTGCGACAAGTGCTTCCAATTTAGGGACCACTGTTAGCCAAGAAGACACTTTTCATTACAGTTCTGGCATTCAGTGGTCTACAAAACATTTGTTTTCGTACATTGTACATTATATTTTGAAGAAGGTGCAGATAAATTTCATTTAATTAAGCAGTCAAAAATAATTTGTCATAATATTACACGTACTGTTTTTTCATTCTCCAAAAGCTCGCCTGTGGTATTGGTTTAGCTCCCTGTGTGAGTGTACAAGAGACTGATGTGTCTTTACCATGTAGCATCGTTTTGTAGTGGTTTCTGCTGGCATTATAGGGCAAAGCTTTCACTGAAATCTGTTAACTCTTGCTTATTTCTAAATAGTATCTTCTTAATAAATTACCCAAAAGGACATGTCCTTGTTGGAATTCCATCAAGTCAGAAATTAATTGAGCACTTAGTTAACTACAGGATCTGTAAAGTTCTTCTTGATGTATTAGGAAGTACTGTTACAGCTGGAACTTGGAAAACACTGCAGCTCACTGTACCTGCCACCCAGTCCACCAAAGTTCACCTCAACCTGATACAATTCCCAGATGTAGTATCCCCTTGAATCCCAGGGAGAGACACAGAATTGTAGAATGGTTTGGTTGGAAGGCACCTTAAAGATCATCTAGTTCCCACCCCCTGCCATGGGTAGGGACACCTCTCATTAGACCCATGTTGCTCAAAGCTCCATCCAGCCTTGAGCACTTTCTGGGATTGGGCATCCACAACTTCTCTGGGCAGCCTCACCACCCTCACAGTAAGGACTTTCTTCCTAATACCTAATCTAAACCTAGTCACTTCCAGCTTGAAGCCAATCCCCCTTGTCCTGTCACTACATGCCCTTTTAAAAGTCCCTCTCCAGCTTTCTGGTAGGCTCTCTGCTGGTAGTGGAAGGCCACAATTAGGTCACACTGAAGCGTTCTCTTCTTCAGGCTGAACAGACCCCAGTCCTATCAGTCTTTCATCCTTGGAGAGGTGCTCCATCTCGCTAATCAACTTGGTGGCCTCCTCTGGACTTGCTCCAACAGGTCCCTATCCTTCCTGTAGTGAGGTCCCCAGAGCTGGGAACAGCACTCCAGGTGGGGTCTCACCAGAGTGGAGCAGAGGGGCAGAATCACCTCCCTGAACCTGCTGGCCACACTTCCAGACAGGCATGTGACACATTCTTAGAGAAGCACCAACGGTAGGGTTGCTTGGTTTCCAAGTCAGGCCATCAGAATACTTGCTGGACACTAGGGAGAGAGGCATAGATTAAAAAGGAATTGCACATGGTCAAACAGAACAAGTTTTTCATGTGTCTTCTGCTCACTAGTTAATTATTTTATTATGTGGAGGAACTGACAGCCTTTGAGAAGGATGTCATCTGATTTGCAACTGCAAAACCCTGGCACTGCAGGTGCCCTTCTCATTCTGGAGCTGAATGCTCCCACTGAATGCTGTGAGGCAGCCTCCTCTCCACTGCCTCCAGGTTGTTTCCACAACCTGAGCCTTAAGAAGCTACCTAAGCTTTTCTTTCTGTCAGTACAACTAGCAGTAAATATGCCTGGTGAACTGCGTAGTGCAGATTTTTTTTGAGGCCATATTTTTCCTTCAAAACTTCCAAACTTGTTGGGAGACCGTTGCTATGGGGATGAACTTGCACAGCAGCTCCTGTGATTTTCACCGTACTTGTACCTGGAGGAACAGAGCTGAACAGGTGTGGGCAGCACGGGAGGGGCACTCAGCGCTCTCAGCCTCTGTTTGGTTATTCGTGTCTTAGGTGGCTGAGAGGCAGGTGGGGACCGTGTCTGTCATCTGAGACACATGGGAGGAGGGAGCGGATGGTCCCCTGCACAGCCACATTAAGGCTCATCAGGGCAGCACCAGGCAGGGCTCCTGCAGAGAGCAAGGAACTGCCCCCCCATGCCTCACCTTCACTCCGACACGTTGGGAATTCTGAAACAGTCAAGTCACTGCCAGGAGTGTTTGCATCCCAACACAGAACTCCAGCATTCGGTGTTAAAAGGGTTAATTAAACACTGAAAGTGGTTTCTTTTTACTTCTTTGCTTTAGGTCAAAATGAGTCTGGAGTTGCTGTTCACAATGGTAGAATATATTTAGTTGGTGGCTATTCGATTTGGACAAATGAGCCTTTGGCATGTATCCAGGTGAGTGATTTAGGTTTCCCTTAAAGTCTTTTCCAATAATCTTGCAAGTATAAGTTTTGCACTGTTGTTATTAAAAAAGGAAAATACATGTGAAAAGGAGAGATTAAGGGTATTTCTTATGCAGCCACTGAACCTGCATAAACAGAGAAGAAATACTGTAGAAATTACAAGTATTTCCAGATGAGCCAATAGATGCAATTCCTCTAAGATATACCAGTAAACCAGGGGTGAATTGTCTTTCCTTTGGCAAGGTTTGGATAAAATAATGTGTATATATTCACTGGTTACACAATCGAGTTCAAAATTAAAAGGGCTGCAGAAATGGATGATGGGGCTAAGAATTTTTCAGCCCATATTGGGATTTTTCTTTTCTTTCCAATTTGTGTTTCTGAAGGGCAGCCAGAGTTAATGAGTTGTTCATTGACCAAGTGCAGTCAGCCTGCTACCCGCCCTACTGCTTATTGCTTTAAAGATTCAGTGGAAGATTTTTGATCCCTGCCCTAGGCAATAGGTTGTCCAACAAACTCTTCTGCTTTCCCATCTTTTATAAAAGCAGCTCACCCACAGATCCATGGCTTTCAGGTATTTTGGTATAGAAATTAGGAATTCTTATCTTTCTGCATGTTTCTGAGTGAAGCAGTTCTGCATCACAGCCACTGCTTTGTCACCAGCTGGGCAGTTAAAGGCAGAAACTCCTGTTTATATCTCAGTTTCTGCACTTTTGCTGATAAATAACATTTTTATTAGCTTCCAACATTTTGGATTTTAGAATTTCACCTCCAAACTGTCCCATAAGACTAGAAGTTAGGCTTAGCATAAGAAGGGAGTATATTAGGTTGCCAAGCTGCTGGTCTTATACTGAGCACTTAGTAGCATGAATTTGTAAAGATTAAGATAATGCAAGCTAAACAGTTAAAAACATGTTCTGGTCATTAGTATAACTGTGTTTTAGCAAGTTGTTGGACACCATACCAAAAAATTTATTGGAAAAAGTCATTCAGGCTGGCTTGGATATGGCTGACATATAATGCTTAGATGGAGTAATAGCACCGTATAGAGGTAGCAGCTGTGCTCCACCAGTGGGCTCGTTTATAATCAACAGGTACTCTCAGTATTGCACCTGGGTTTTAACACAGCTTAGTGACAAGTAAAAATAATCCTGGGATCTTGCTTTCTTAAATGGACATTTGTCCACATCCCCAGACTGGTCGTGAACTGGCAGCCTGCCTGACACAGTCCCCACATAAAAGGGAAACTAAATATAATGAGTGATTTGGCAGAGCTGTGTGTGCTGTCCCTCCTCAGCTGTTGGCAGTGTGCCTGACTTCAACCAACAAAACTAGCCCTTTTATCTTCCAGCTGGGGAATCCTGAGGTTGCTCTCCCCTTTGGAAGAAAAAATTCCACTTTTTCTTTAAATTTCTTTACTTACTGTAAGTCAGTCCTTTATTTGGCATTCCCATCTTCCATAGAGCTTCTGTGCCCCCTAAATACCTTGGAGCTGACAAATGATTTGTGCTCTGTGCTAACAGGAGCACTTCTGTGCAGAGTAACCCACCTGCATGGCTGCACATTCTTCTGCCAGGAAAGAAGGATCCAATGTCATTGTTTGCTCCCAAGTGCTTGAACACTCAGGTTTTGGGTTGGGTGACGATAATAGCAAATGGATCACCGGATACATAAATGATCTAAAAATTATTTTAAGCTACCTTTTCCGCTGGGATTAATAGTAAATATATGAAGTGGGTGCCAGCAAATCTGTTTCAGCTTTCTTCTGTGATCCCAAAAATATTTTGTATGCTTTGCCATGCAGGTGCTGGATGTTAGCAAGGAGGGGAAGGAAGAGGTATTCTATGGGCCTACGCTCCCCTTCGCTTCCAATGGAATAGCAGCTTGCTTTCTTCCAGCTCCTTATTTCACGTGTCCCAACCTTCAGACTCTGCAAGTGCCTCACCACAGGATCGGCACAATGTGACACATTCCTTGCGCTTCACGGAATTGGAAGTGAAGGAGGAAAACATTAAACCCTGTGTATAGAAGTGTTTCTCTGGGTCAATGAGAAGAATCAATCCACTTGGGCTGCTGCTTTACCATCACACATTTGTCTTAAAGTCAAATCACAGCAGGCAGGAAGGAAGTTCCAAAGCCTGCTGTGCGGCTTCTCTCCTCAGCCTCAGACGTAGAAGCAGATACGTGAGCGCGTTGTGCATTTCTGCCGGTGACCACTTGCTACGTGTCTTCTTCATTTCCTTATGCAACTTTGTCAGCCATCGTGGATGCTCTCAGCTCTTCCTGGGCCGCTGCTCTTTGGAGTCTGCACATTCAGTTGTTCACCAGTGGCGCTTTCAAAGACAATAAAAAAGCTCTGTTTATGTTGACAAAGATGATACAATACTGTGCTAATTATGCAACTTACTCAATACCTTTGGCAAAAAGAATAACAAATGTGTTGACTTCCAATTCTGAACTCCATCGTTTACAGTTTCTCATTTAATAATACTTCATTTGAAATTTAAATACTTCAAAACAGATTAAAACAAAAATAAAAAACAAACAAGCCCTATAGGATATGAGGAACACATAAAAATTGTCTCAGCTGAAAGACAAAGAAAATGAAGCCTCACGGCTAAACTCAAGTCTGAACTGAATGTGTTTGTCTGAGAATCTAAAGATTGTTTGAGATGTCATTTACCAAGGTCTACTACTAAATAAATGTTACCTTCTGTCATATGATCAATTCTTCCTGACAGCTGCAGTTTTTTAATGGTGGAGATCAGCCTCTTTACTGTATAATTAAAATGTGCCATTTACTTAATATTTTTAATATCCAGTTTGCAAGGGGTCACCACATTTACAATTACCAATGAACAGTCTCATTTTGTCCAACATATGGTCCCACAAATCACTGGTCTCCAGAGGCTAAACAGGTGTAGAACAATGTCAATATTTATTTATTTATTCTTTCATTTTTTATAGCCTGTCTCCATTCCACTCTCCAGGCATATGCCAGCTCACAGCAAATACTCTAACCTGGTGTATTTCAGCTTTGCTTGGCTACTGCAGTCCCTATCTCTTATCTCTGTGTTTTATTTATTGAACAAAAACGTCAATGTTTGTAAATATTAACCAAGCATGTAATTAAATCTTTATTTCTGATTTATGGATATTCTGCACTTCTCTGCCTTACCTACTGATCAGCTCCCTGCCACTGTGCTGCCTGAGCAGACCTATCAAATTCCTGCTGATGCTCCTGCTAATGCCACATGTGGAATGTGCTGCAGCAGTAGCCCGTGCCTGCTGGATGGGAACAGGTTTGACTTCATCCAGTGAGCAGTGCTTTCTAATCAAAACTATCTTTTACCTTTTAAGAGTCTGATTACAGGGAGGTAACTTTATTATCATTTATGTCTCCTGCTAGGCAGTGTATTGGTGGAACATCACCTTTCCTTTTCCATACTTATCAGGTTAGAATGTTTTATGGGTCGGGGTTTTTTTGGTTTTTTTTTTTATTTCTCCTTTATTTTTTTTTCCCCTGAGCTTTCTCACCTTCCTTGCCTGGAGCTGAGCTGCAGCTATACAGTCTTTGCCTGGCACACTGGCTCAAGTTGCTAACATCATCTCCCTCTGTGCACCAAGCACGCCTGTATCTAGGCAGGACTTTTCTCTATGCTGCATGGGAGCTGGATAGGCTGTACATCAAGACATATTTTAATTTCTTGGTTTAATTTGTTTGATCTCCTGGAAATCTGCATGCAAGGGACAGCTCTCTGAACAGTCCATTTACAGAAATTGTTTTCCTGTGTGGGCTGCAGGGCCCAAGCCAGGCAAGTATACAAACTTTGACTTAGGTGTGGCTTTCAGGGACACAAACAGTACGTCTCATTTTCAAGAGGAGGGTGGCTAAAATAATAACAACCTGTGCAGGGGCTTTGAGTGTCATCCTGGAGGTCCCACAGCAGGTGAGTGATCTGTTTTTGTTTCGGGGGCAGAACTGACACTTCCTGTTTGTAAAGCCCAGGGCACTTCTGGACAATTTTGCAAAGTGTGTTTTCTATGTCTCAGCTTAGTTTGGACACTTTTATTCCTAGGTCTCATAGCTTACCACAGCTATAGCTATGGAATAATTTCTAAACTGCTGCTTCTGGAGAGTGGGGGAGGGATTAGGATGGATCAGGATGACTGCTGAGCAGTAGCAGAAAGTGGCAGAAGTGGCCTGGGTTTGAGAAGCAGAGGGGGGCAGGGGGCAGGGAGCAGCTTCCTTATGCAAAGCAGCATGTGCCTCTTGGTTTGAGGTCTGAAAGGCAAGAAAGTTGTTTATCATGTTTGTTCCGCCCTTTAGACACTTCTACTGCTCTTCTAGTTGTCACCAATTGTCTGCACTGTGAATGGCAGTTTTAAACAGCTGTGCAATTGCATTATATTGGTTAGGGGTACCTCTGCCACAGAGCCTCAGGACAACACATATGCTCCTATTAGTGTCAGGATCCTGCTCTGGCTTTTAATCATCAGGCTCCACTGATTACAGAGGTCTTTCACAGCAACCTCTTAGTCACACTCTCCTATCTGGGTTTTTCTGCTTTTGTTGCAGGATCTACAGGACAGATGGAGGGTGCTTTGCTGCACCTGAAGTCAGAAAATGCCTCATAGCCCTTGCCAGATGAGCAAAACCCTGTTAATTATTGCCAGGTAAGAAAAGGGAGGAGTGTGGATGCAAGAGGAGACAGAGAGCACCCTGCTGTGGCTGAGGGGTCTCAGCTGGAAGGAGCAAGGATGGGAGAGCAAGGCTGGCTTCATCTGCCACCTGCACCTGTGCAGGATTCCTGCAAAGGCTGCCTAGTGAGCTGAACTTTCTGAATCACCCTGTCCTTGCTCTGCCATCCTTCCATTGAATATCTCTGGCTTCTAAAACTACCACGGTTGCAGAATCCTGTGTGTGATCTCCTGATCCACCTGTGATGTTCTAAATTTTGTACTATTTTGGGCAGACGTACAACTCTGAACCCAACCTTTGTCCCTACCCAGCCTACTGGTTTTGGTATGTACCTCTGACACAGTTTAGCTCAGGTTTTCCACACAACCTTAAAGCTGTCCAGAACAATAATATTATTTCCATACTTGCTGGTTCTGTTGCCAGAGTCTGATCATCACAGTGGGAGAGCAGATGCCAGCACAAGTCATTTATCCAGCTGGGAGTGTGCGAGGTAAGGGGACAAGTTGCAACCAGTGAGAACTCGCTACTGCTTCAGGGAAAGAGGTGTTCTTGCCAGTGAATAATGCAGCAGTCACTGACTGTCCTATTTGGAAGAGAGTGCAGTTCTGTGCCCTGAATTCCTTAAATCTAAGGAATTCAGGGCACAGAACATTAAGGCTATTTATATCTGCAGCTAAGACTTTTGGGCCACAAGGTCTTGAAGAGCTGTATTGAAGAGCTGTTGTCTGATCTTTTTCAGGCCACACCCATAAAGAATAATATTCTATCCTTTATATAGCTTTAATTAATTATATAAATATATACTTTACCTTTGAGTCCTAAAATGTGTTACCAGCTTTTAGCTATAAATAACCACAAGTGAATCAGCTACTTTCTGCTTTTAATCCATAAAATGCCCAATTTTCACAAGCAGCAGCAGCACCAACAGCTTCTTCTGCCACTTTGGTATCTCTTGAGCATTTCACACCCAAGTGCTGACTAAAGAAACACTCATGTTATGAGCCAGGGTGCAGCAATTCTGCTTCTGTACAGTAATGGTTTTGTAATCCTTTGACTTCTAGTTGTGGCTTAGGATTTTCTTAGTTTAGCAGCTTTTGAGCCAAATTCCTGACTCTAAGAAGAACTGAAACTGCTGTAACTCTTTTTCATCTAAATTCTGCCTTCCCCTGTTACCCTCCCCCAAACCTGTACAGACATTTAGTACATCAGTTGCAGAATCATGGAGAAACAGATAATGGAATATTCACACATGCAGAAACAACCCAGGCAGAATGTGGAACAATGTGGAAACAGGCTCAAAAAGAGGCGGCATCTGTTTATTGAAATTTAAAATGTAGAATAAATTAAGAGGGCAAGGTTAAAACACTTCATCTGCAGACAGAGATTGTAGGGGAGGAAGACTGCAGGAAGTTTAGCACATATGACTGTGTATAAAGGACTTAAGCAGTTCTACTTTTGCAAAATGAGGGGTTTTTTTCTCCCCCAAGGACATGTTACAAAGGGATAAAGTGTCCACAAAAAGAATGGTTTTCCAATAGAGATGATTATATATAGCAGTTTCACAGTAATGCCAGAATTAAAATGCTTAAAACATTAATGTTGCAATGCTTCAAGTACTGAAGAACAGAGCAAGTATTTTTAGCAACATGCTCAATTCCTGTAAGTAAATGCTGTGCTAACTCTCCACCAGTGTCTATGCAGGTCATGCTGGGCCTTTCTAAACCAAATAATGAATTGAGCCAATTTGCATTTTTAATGCCTGTTTTGGTGTCATTCTGCAAGAAGGGTAGAGCCAAGATATTGTTTGATGGACTGACAAATGCAGTGAATTTGGTTGTAATGTGGAGTTACTCTGCTGGCATTTCCAAAGGCCTCTAAAGATACCACATATACAAATAGAGGATCTGAGCTTTTGCTTTTTTTTTTTTTTTTAATTTTTTTTTTTGTTATTGTTGTTGCTCTGTATATACCTTTGCACTTTGTACATTAAGTTTGCAAAAGGTTTGCCACTTTGAAGCTGTTCAAGTAGATAAAAGCCATATCCTAGTCATTCATGATAAAACAAGCTTAATTATGCTAGGACATATTGACACTGCATCAGATTTTCAATCTTCAACATTATTTTATAACCATTGCTAACAGATGGGCTGATTACACTGAATTTGAGTTTTAAGTAATAGTTAAAAATTCTAAAATATGATTAAACTGGAAATACCCATTGCATACCTAATTTTCAAAAAGCTTCTGAAAGAAGGAAAACCAGAGTGCAGTAAAAGCTTTTTTTTTTTTCCTGAGGGAACTATATTGCATTTAAGTGCAGTTACCAAAGTTACTTAGATGACCAATCAGTTTATTCTATTGGCAGCTTCTCTTCTGTTCAATTACAACAGATCTTTTTCCTTCCATGGGTCTGCTGCTCTATTCTGGCATAAAATGTGTGAATTTTCCTATTTCAGAACCTCTTTTTTTATCAAAACATGTACCCCCCCACCTTTTTTTTCCCATTGCAAATGAAAGATAAGAGTAATTTAAATTAGCATAGTTCTGCTCTTCAATAACAATAACAAATGTAAAATTCTTGTGAAACAGAGGGACAGCTTTGTGGGACTAATGGAAGTCATATGTGAATTCTGAAGGGATGGTATTTTTTCATGTTATCTTGTTAAGGTTACTAAAGGAAAGATAAGCCAGACTTCCCTCTGCCTGCCATTGTTCATCATGTGCTGGACACATGCTTCATGTCACAAGGATGATAATGGGTCAGAGGTGATTGGTATTCTGAAATCTGGAGTAAGGGAAATATAAAGATTAAATACTGTCTATTTGGATCTCAATTCTATACATTGCAGGAAAAAAATGGGTGCTAAATATATATAAACACACATCACAAAAAAGTGTCCTCTTACATCCTAGAACAGTCCTGTGGCCAAGCAGAGCAGCATGGAAAATTCTGGCATGGCTTATGATGGCTTGGTTTCAGACAGGTATCCCGTCACCAGTATTAGCATTTCCAAATGAAAGGACATTTTGGTCACAGACTAGGGCAAGAAAAAGCATACTAAGGGCACCAGGTTCAGGGCATAGAAAAGCATACTGAAATTAAAAATTTTGTTAAAACTCCACTGACAAACAGTCATTCTATAGCTATCAGTAATTAACTAAGATGTCTGCTAGTTTTGGCTGGAGTGGAGTTAATTTTCTTCACAGGGGCAGGTATGGGGCTGTGTTTTGGATCTGTGCTGAACACAGGGTTGATAATATAGAGATGTTTTTGTTATTGCTGAGCAGGGCTTACACAGAGCCAAGGCCTTTTCTGCTTCTCATACTGCCACAATGGGGAGGGGGCTGGGGGTGCTTGGAAGGCTGGGAAGAGACACAGCCAGGAAAGGTGACCCCAGCTGACCACAGGGATATTCCAGACCATGTGACATCATGCTCAGTACATAAAGTGGGGGAAGAAGGAAGAGATATTTGGAGTGATGGTGTTCATCTTCCCATATTACATGCTACACTGTTAGGTGTGATGGGGCCCTGCTGTCCTGGAGATGGCTGAACACCTGCCTGCCCTGGGGAAGCAGTGAATTTATTCCTTGCTTTGCTTTATTTGCATGCCATTCCTATTTATGGCTTTTGCATTCCCCATTAAACTTAGTCTCAACCAAGGAGTTTCCTACCTTTTACCCTTTCAATTCTCTTCCCAGTCACACTGGTGGGGGAGCAGCTGTGTGAGGCTCGGCTGCTCGCTGGGGTTAAACCATCACAACATTCAAAACAGCTTAATACCACCAACTTTTCATTATAAAGATGGGTTTGAATAGTGAAATTTCTCTGAATTAGGTACTCTAGCTACAATTATTTTCAGGATCTTTTCACCATCTGTTGCAGAATTTACAACTGCAGGAAACGTTCATCCATGCAGCAGTGGTATTTTCAAACGTACTGGGAGACACCCTTGCCATCGTATAAATAAAACACCCCTGCAATGAGTAGCAATCTTCAGATGAGTGACATTGCTTAGAGCCTCATCTTACCTGACCTTCATGTTTCCAGGGATGGAGTGTCTACCAACTCTCTGAGCAACCTGTCCCAGTGTTTCACCATCCTCATAATAAAAAAAATTCTTCCATGTATCTAGTCTGAATCTACCCCTTTTTAAACCAAATTATTCAGTACAAAATAATATAGAAAGATTTAATTTAAATAATGTTTATTGCCTCAAGCAGCCTTTATACAGACAGCATCTAATAAGATATGTATTTTTTTAGCTTTTAGGTTTTTTCTATATTTTAGTTAAAACCAACATTTTCTTTGTTCCTCCTGACTGGTTTTGGACTTCTGTTTGGTGTGTGCTTGGTAAGTCAGCATAAACTAGCACTCTCCAAGTCTTCCTCTCACTAATATTATTGGAACTATCAGTCACATCTGCAAATGTCCATACCACCCATCAGGTCCCCCATTTGGCACTGGTTGATGGCTATGATGCAAAATGCCTTGTTTCTGTTTGCATTAACTTTGTGACAAAGAAGAATGGTATTTTCCAAACTGTTTAAATTAGTTTCTCATGTGCCAGAAGCTGCTGTGCATTTACATCAAGTCCTGTTGCTTTTTCAGAAACTTCCAACCACTACAGATAGTATTAAATATGTCTTTAATAACCTACTAAGCACATAATTAAATACTTCATTGTAATATCTGTTATATCCTTTAAAATCACAGCTTTTACTTTCAGGAAGTAATACTACAGTCAGACATCTGTTCTGGGATCTGCTGTGTGGTAGGACTCAAATTTCAAGGGCATCTCAATTAATTTCTCTTGGAGAGGGGTGTTTTTAATTTTTTTTAAAAAAGCTTTTCAGAAGCAGAATCCTCCTGGGATGAACAAACTCCCAGGTACATAAGCTCACAAGAAGCTACAATGCAGGTTCAATAAGTTACTTTCATAATGAAAGGAACCTCCATGTTCTGCACTATTAAGTAGCCTAAAGAGGCTTTTAGTTACTGCATTATCTGAAGTACTGATAGCCGATTTAGGCAAGAAGATTATCTAGTTCAACTTAATAAGATTACGGTAACGAAAGGGAAGCTGCTCTGAACAAGATTTTAGGGATTTTTGTGGAGCTATTAGGCATAAAAATAATTTTTCCATTCCATTAACATTGTAAAATTAAAATGTGAATAACTTTAAAAGTAAGAGCCTGCTCACTGGTGTTGCCATTACTGGCAAACCCACTCTGAAGTCCAGTAAGTAGTTTCAGAAATTTTCAGAAAGCTTCAAAGTATTAAGGGAAGTGAAAAGTGTGGATACCACAACCATTAATGAAAGTTTCTTGAGCACTTCAGGAAAAAAAAATGTAGAAAAATTTACAGAGCTAGATCCATCCTGGAAAGACCCATAACACAGCAAAATATTTGAAAAATCCAACGTTCCCAGCAAACAGTAATAATTACTATCCTATTATCAAATGATGAATATTTTAGTTGGAAGTCTGTCCTCTCTTCTTTTTCCCTCACACCTTTCACACCTAGTATAAGTGGATAACTAATAATGTCATGACCAATTAAAAAACCATTGGGACCCCTGGAAAATATAGATCAATTTTAAGAACATAGCATTGAAAACGAAGGGAACAGGAAATCTAAACCTGCCTTTTCTTATATTACCCATAAAGAAAACAGACAAGATTTTACAATGGAGTAGGAAATACTGAAATGTTTTAATACAGGTGGAAGTTAAAGACAGCTATATACATTCTGTGCAACATAAACATATTAAAAAATACTCTCTTAACACAAGCTTTATCACACTGGCACAACCCCTGGTGAATGCACTTCATTCAACAAGTTGAGTACTAGAGAGCACATGTTTTTCCCATTCTACTAAAAAAATAAATTAGAAATTACAAAATTATGATTTTCTTAAGAACAGACTGAGTAAGATTTTCAAAAGTACACTATTAAGAGGGACAGGTCTCATTCAATGTGAACTAAGTTGTGAAAGTCTATGAAATCCTCTCTTGTATGTTGCAATATAGGCTCTGTTCATACAGATATTTGAATCTGTAATAAATTAGCTTTCAATCTTTCCATTGCTGTTCATCAGGATATTGAGTCAATCTTCAAATGCATGACAATAATAAAATACCAACTTTTTTTTTTAATTAATACATAAATTGGGGAAAAAACAACCACAAAAATTGATACATGTATTTCCATTGTAAAGATAAAGAACTTGTCTAGTGTGTCATAGTCTGTAGTTTTAGGTACCAACAATGTCATAACGTCCAAGACGAAAGGATTAATCACCAGCACATTACTGATCTGTCTCATTTTCCAGTTTTTGTATCTCATTTTGTCCAGCCTCTGCAAGGTGAGATAAGAGTCTCTTATAGGCTTCTCTGTTGGGAGGAAAAAAACCAAAACATATAACATGTTACTTTAATAATCTCACACATCCTAGGAGTTAAAGTGTGTAATTCCTAAACACATTGTTTAGATATTGAGATATTAAACCATTTTAATTTCCCCCCACCTATTCAACTGCTTTTTTGCTGTGAATCTTTAGCATGGCTAGATCAGAGGAAGAATAGGGACTGCACTGTTTACAGGTAGAAGTGTAGTGAAGCTGCTTAGAAGCCTACTCGTTTAGTAAACTGCTGTGAAATATAAGTTCCTCATTTAAAAACGTGGAGTTTCCAAGGCCTAGATGATATTAGCGTTCAGACTTGATGATGCTTGCTCTCTCATTTCTGCCTAAGTAATCCCTGTGACTCTCACCACAGCACAGTGATGTGAGCCCCTTGCACTTGGGTGCAGCCCAAGCCCTCAACCAGATTCAGTCCACCATTCTCAACCAAGGACAATGACTGTTTTAAAATAAATCTGGAATTCAGAAAGGAACTGTCACTCAAGTGGATTTTCCAGAAGAGTGCATATGTGTTGATGAGCTTTTTCACCTTAAGTTCATTCTAATACTCTCCAACCCAGACAATGTAATTATTGTTAAAGCACTGCCTCTGACATTTAGTTCTTTTCTAATTATCTATTTTTGTCATGAAGTATTACCTTGAGCAAACAAAACTGCAGTTTTCATACTAGTTCCTTGCAATTACAACACTGGACATCACCACTAGAAGTTGCATTTAATGCAACTTCTGAACCTTACTTATTTTATAGATATGGATTTGCACTTTAATGTCTGCAGTAATTGCATTGAATATTTTATTATCATGTTATTTGGAGTCTGGGGCATAAGAGAGAAAATCAGGTGTTCTTGAAGAGAGAAAATTAGTGTTCTTACAATAAAATGCTCATGGATCACCTCAGCCTGCTGGGTAATGGAGCACATTCTAAATACAAATTACTAATAAAAAACATTGACAACAGATCAGCTAATATATATGGTTTAAGTGATGAGGATAAAGGAAATGTAGCTCTTCAGTAATCTCCAAGCATGTATTTCAGGAAGCTCAAACAACCTGCATGCTTTCAGCATTTTGTATATAATGGGATGAACGTTACCATATTAACAGTATTTAACAAAAGAAAAGCAAAAATTTTAGCTATGAAACACATTATCAAAGGATGAAATGCAGGTCAAGTGGAAATCCTGCATATAACGGTACATCAGGCTGATCCTGGGCAAATTCTCTTAAATAAAAGCCAATGCAGTTGTTGATAGTGAACAGTGTTGGTATAAAAAGTCAGTAATACAATTACAAATGAATTAAATACATTTTTCATTAAATGGAAGATGAATACCCTGTGAGTGCCCATCAGTGTCTCAAGAGTTATTATTGCACAACTCTGTCTTTTGGACTTTTTATAGCCCAGGCCCTGCCAACACACAGCTCAAAACTTCCCCAGTGTGAGGCATGAGTGGATCCTCCCCTTGGGAGTAGTCCCAGGACGTGTAGCAGTGTAAACACTGGGGCCAGTTCCTTGCCCAGATCACAGGAGAGTCATGGGCAGCCTTCCAGCGAGCAGCACTAACAGGAGAAGCTGCACACAAGGCAGAGAGCTTCCTGGAGTTTGTAACATTACTTGCATAGATGCTGACAGGTCAGTGCTGCATCTGCACCCAGACACCACCATCCCTGCAGAGCTGCTCTCCTCCTGTGCCATTTCTCCTAAGATGAAATGGATTCACATGTCAAATATTTCTGGTTTGAGTTCTTGGGGGGATAATGGAAGAAGTGTGAGCCTGCTGTGCCTATTGAAGCCAGCTTTTCCTGGACACCCACAACTCTTCTAAGTTTAGATTATGAGAGAGCTCTTGATATTAAGTTGGGGGGTATTTGTTTTCCAAGCACTCAGACCATACCTGATTATACTATAATTTCACATATGACCCATAAAATCCTCTAAAATGGGAACTAACAGGAAAATTTGTTATGTAAGGAATTCTTAATTCTGTTTTGCAACCTACATTGTAGAAACAACCTGGCTTCACATAAATTGTACTCTGTGGACCCTAGTATCAAAACATCTCTGAAAATATTTAGCAAATACAGATAGCGTAAAATCATGAAAAGCTTGAGTTAAGGGAGATTTCTGGCTGAAAACACAGAATAAACCTCTACTGTTCATTGTCAAAAACAGTATTAAATGAAAATCAAACCTCTGTGCAGCATTTCTTCCAAGGCCTTGTTTGTGCTCGGAATCCTTCAGAGACTGTGTGATTGTGGGAATCAGGCTGGTAACTAAAGTCTGATCCAAGACTGCCACTGTTTCCAGTATGCTGAAAACCCGGTGATCATAGACAGCAGTGTAGTCCTGGATAAACTGCCTGAGGGGGATACAGGGGCATTTAATGCAGGGTCAAAACTAGATGCAGAGAGCATGCTGACAACAGCTGAAGAGTCTAATCAGAACAAACAAATCTGGCTGCATAGCAATTTTCATATTGTTACACTGGAATACTCTGCCTGGAATACTTTCTCTAAACAAACCCATGGTTTTGAAACCCAATGCTATAAATTCCACACATTTATTTTCAAGTAATTTTGAAGATTCTGTGGCTGTTTCACCAGGATTACCTTGTTCCAGAGCACTTTACTTCGTAGTGATTCTGAATGCAAAACTAATCCATATATTTCTTATTTAATAAATAATTGTAATAAAACGACTAACAAAACAAGAGTTTAAGATTCAAATTTGCAGAAACAATGTTGGAATTTCATATAAAGCTCCCCTGGATCTTAAGTAGGGCAGACCATTAGATGGAAGCACATCCATTTGCCATCCTGAGGATCTGAGGACTTTATGGCTCACAGATTACATTCAAATCAAAATTAGCATCCTAGGGCTGACACATCCCATGAAAGTGATGTAGCACATACAGACTGGCATTCCCACAAATACCCATTCTTTTTTCAGCGAGTCTCTCTCAAGGCTTTCACCTAGACCTAGCCCAGTACAGCAGCAGTGCTTAAGGTTTGCAGAATGTCTTTGAGTGCCAGGTCATGCAGCTCGTCAACTGTATCCATGCAAGATACAGGATTCATTTTGCAGAGCTATGAAATAAGGATAATTTACATTATAATAATCTATTAGTGTCACAAAATCAAATAAAAACCCCTAAGCTTATTATATGAATATTAGCTGCACTTCAAATTAGGCACACACATCTTTCACAGCACCATCAGCATTCCCAAGGTGTTTTTTCCATTGCAGGAGCAACACACCTCCCTGCTAATATGCAAAACAGTACCTCATCCATGAGGAAGCAGCTATGCCTCTCACTTCTATTTTTCTGCTCTGGCTTTTTGGCAAAGCTGTGTTCAAATCCAGTGCCAAAAGTACCATTACTAAAATACCATAAACAAGCAACAATGCAGCATGTTAGGATAATTAGTTATTTTAAAAAAACATGTTTGCTGTCAATTGGCTTGCAGCAGCTTTGCTGCCAGTTGGCATATTTTCTGGTTACCTAAATACAGAAGTCAGCTGGGTGGCATGTTCTCCTCCTGACCCTGCTTGGCAGCCTTCTACCAAGTACTGTACAATGTCTGTGGATATTTTTTTAACTGCAAAAGAAAAATCACAATATTCACACAGAGCTCTTGAACTGACCATCTGGAGAATGTCTTTCATAAAGACAAAAATTTTTAAATGAGAAAAAAAAAGGTTTTATCTTTTTTTGATGCAAGTGAAATGATTGTGAGAGCACTTAGTTAGATTGGCTATAAAGAACAGAATGAGTCATGCGTTTATAGAAAAGTCTTATTTTCACCACCATTATCCTTTAAACAGATTTTTAAATACACTATGGTTTTTTAAAGTTAAAGCCAAGAGATATACATTTAGAGGAAACAGAGGTTTTATTTAAATGTAAGTTCTGTTTATATTCTTTAAGCATTTGATTCAAAAGAAAGGCCATCACAGCATTATATTCTGCTCAAAGCTATGTAGATCTACTCCATACTTTCAGTGGTGGAAATTGTTGTGAAATGCACCTTAATTCTTTTTTTAAGGGAGAAAACCCAAAAAACCCAATAACCTTCCCCACTATTTTCTCAAGAATTATTTCCAAATAAATACCCAAGTTGCAAGATACAGCTCTTCCTTTATAAAAGTGGAACAGGGCTGTAAGGACTTTTCTAGAAGGGTGTGGCACAGCCCTCTCCAGGCAGGCAGGGAGCTGGTGGCTACAGCAGCACAGGACTTCCAGCTCATTACCCGGCACATTGTAAGGTGGCTACTTGGCTTTTAGCTGATATGGCTGTGATGGCAAAAGGGGGAAGAAAATTGGTCATGACTGAGCCAATTTCCTAAGCACATCTTGTCCCTGAAACTACTATAGAGCAGAATCAAACAGTACTTTATCAGAGAAAATTCACAGGAGACATCAGAGGTGAATCCAAATTTTGCTTAATGCCTCTCTAGCAGTAAGAAATTGAAATTCTGAACTCAGGTACATTCGTTATAGAATGGTGGGGTAAAAAGAGTGCTGCATTCTTTAAGTACCTAAAAATAAAGGTGTTCTTGCTACAAAACAAAGCATGCTAAAAGAAGAAAGAAGACTCAAAGATACCTTCAGAGAGCAACATGCTACTTTTAATCCATTTATAATGCCTCTATGGGGAGAACATACACTAGTCTTATTTGGTCTCAAAACTTTATGTGGAAGAAAAGTGCCACAACTGCTAATGGAGGAGATTATATGGGAAGGATGGGGAAAAAGGAAATGCCTTCAGATTCCTGAGAAGTTGATTAGTTTATTAGAGAGTTAAATGAGGCAGGACTTCTCTGCCTGAGAGGCAGAAGTCCCAGAACAGTTAATGAAAAAAAAGCCTCATCCAGTTTAGCTGGCCAGATTGTTTTATTCACCTCATCTGAGAGTCTTAAATACTGGTATGAAAGATGCTCAGCAGGGCAGAAATCTTGCAGGCATGGAGAAATGTACTTAAAGCAAACAAACAGCTCACCTTGTAGCTCATTAACCAGTACCAAGCACTTCAATATGGCTGGGAGAACCAAGTCTATGTCACACAGTTCAGTGCTCTGGGTTCTCTGAAGTACTTCAAGAATGAAAGCAAGAACAGAGGCCAAGCGAGGAGGTGGAGCATGCCCTTTGAACTGCAGGTAGTTTTCCCTGGGAAGACAAAGCAAGCCGGAACAAAGCCTATGATTTGGGGTTTTTTTTCCATGCAATGCAATGCATGGAAATAACTTAAAATAACTGTGATATTTCAGCAGGAGGCCTATTACATAGATTTTTATCTTTATCTAGGCTTAAATAATGGCTTCTATTTATCTTAGTCGTAGCAATGACTCCCAGTTTGTCAGAAGACAGTGATATCTTCTGATTCTTCTGTTCAGAGAGGAGTGAGAAATACGAGCCATCATAATTACAGTTAAAAACCCAAGTGCGACTATTAAAAGCTCAATACAAAGGTAGCTTCCTAATATAATTGAATTCATGAAGGAATCAAGATTCTAAAATCCTAAACCAACATGCATAATACAGCTGTTATTTTAATTACATTATTTAGCTTTATGTGCTTTTGCAAACTCACAATCATACTTGTGGTAACAGCTCTGCTATTGCACTGGTACTGTTATTTTATTTTTGTCAACAGTATGTTGTAACAGGACAGCCAATGACTGATTTTGTTCTGTCAGAATTAACACAAACATCTCCAATATAAAATCTGGCACAAGAATAAAAGGTGATCTGTCAATCTGCAACAAGAGCAATTTTTAACATAACACACATGGAGTGTTCCAATTGTAACACCTTGATTTGTTCATTTTCCAAAAAAGAATACAAGAATATGAACTACTGTTGGTTTGGCACCACAAATTAATGGAATCTGAAGACAATAAATTTCGCAGGTGAAAGAGAACACAGCATTTATTTATCAGTCAGCAAGAGCACTCCCAGAACCTTCAAAAAACATTTTAAAATATTTAATATTAGGTACTGTTATCTACTCAAACAAGGCACATATGTTGGCTGAGCAATGCATCAATTAAAATCCAGCATCCTTATTAAAAACTCAGTTAAGAGTGCTTCTATAGCTTTCAAATTAAATGTGACTTTCAGAGCTCTGTGTACTTCATTGCACCGGTGTGCCTTGGCAAATGAAAGCTGTGACACCCACAGTTCTTGTATCGTGTGCTCCGTCTTATTTAATATTAGCAACTCTGAAATCTTCTGTCTCATTAATTACTCTGAAAATTTCCCACAACTTTTTTTGTGTGTTCTTCCACTACAACAGCTCTCTGAGTCAGACAGTCCTGATGGTGTGGTTCTCTTTCCTCTCTGCAGCAGCAATACATTCACTGCTTTCATACGGCCAAGAGGCAAACAAACTGCACCTATTTGTGTACAGACCCTGTGACTGCCTCATGACCACCCAGCACTTTGCAAAAAAGAGTGCTGCTGTTCTAACTCATTCTTCCCAGACCACTAAGGAATGTTTCACACATCTAAAAAATCACCAAGTGCTATTACACCTTCTGAAATTTCCACTCTCAATCCCCATGTTCATACATGCATGCACACATTCAAAATAACTTTAATAAGATGACAAAGTTTGGGTATCCAAAAATATGTCAGAACTAAGATTGTGAAATCTTAATTGACTCCCTTAATAGGTGATAATACGTGTTTTACTTTCAGATTGCCTATCATATTTACCCAAGATCAGCACTGACATTCTTTTTCTGATCAACATGTATACCCACTCTTTAACAAATAAAGATCCAATTACTGTGGATATAGGCCTGTATTTGAGGGGGTTTTAATCCTTTCCCAACATGGAGAAAAAGTACAGATTGTTCACTGTTCTGTAGTACATAAACCCAAGTGTCAGCCTCTAAGCAGCAGGAACAGATATTTGTAGCTGCTGCTGACATAATATGAGTGGTGACAGCGCAGTGAACAAATACTGTCTCCCTGCCTGTCTTCCTCCTCCCACACCCCCAGTTTTCCATGTACCCTGGGCAGCTGGCACACCTGTGTATGCCCTGACACTTAGAGAGCAACAAGGCCCCCCATGCACAGGTAACTGTGGCAGCTCTAAGCACTACAACTCTGTGCCCCTAAGTACAGCCTGAGATACATGTGTGATGATGTCTATTGGAGCACAATTTTTCTAGAAAAGGACTTGCTTTTCATGTGACCTCCTGCAATATATTTTGTTGTGGCCTAAGACTTTTATCCTTAATTACTCTGTCACAAATCTTTCCAATTTTACTCTCCTGATATATAAACACTCTCCTTCCTTTGCTCCTTGCCCAGCAACTCCCAGACTCTTCCAAGAGCCACCATCAGCTGAGAGGAAAGCAGAGGCCTGAACTCATGAGCTATTTGTGAAATCTGAATTTGAAACCTGAGTAAGTGATGTTTCATATCCCACTGGTCCTTACCTTATGACATGCAAAGTGGTCTTGCGGAGACGGAGCAGCTGGGGGGCTGTGATGGAGCTGCCTAAAGCAGTGAGCAGAGGATGCTGCCCGGCACCAGGCGCAGTCGGGGAGGAAGGGAGGAATCGTCCAAAATAATGGCGAATAATACTCCCAAGGAGTTGATTTAAATAGGCACCCTGTGTTTGGGACTGACAACATATGAAGGACAGGCCCTGTAGGAGAAAATTTTAGAAAGTGAGGAATTAAATAAATGTTTACCAATACAGTTGAATAAATCTTTAACAACTGTATGCTAAACACTCACTACATGCTGTGTAAACTGCTGCACACAGAGTAACTATGCCTGACAAATAAGCATCACTGATTTGCTGCAGATAGGATGATCTACAAATGAAGACAGAGGCAGGCAAGGCTTAAAAAGGAGAGAAAAATCTTTCACTAGACTAATATATTGGAAGACAAGCTTTGGGACATGCAAGTTCCCATTCAAATTCAAAATAAAACCTTGGCATTTCAGAACTGAGAAAGTTTCTGTGCCCAAAAGCTTTTCGTTTCTGTTTTCAATCCTGTACGTGGTCTGGTCAAAGTATGTTAACCAGGTAAGATTTAAAATGAGACAGAAAGAATAAATACCTCATCTGCTTGTAAAGGACTGTGTGAAATTTCTGTATAAATGATATAGCAGAAAAATGAGCACTTAGAATTGAGCTCCAACAAGAAAAGATGTACTCATAGTATGAACAAATTAGGGTAAATTAGGCACCATTTATAAGGGATTTAGAGGAGGTTTTAAACTCTGTTTAAGATAAGGCCAAACCTGCTGTGATTTATCCAATATAAGCTATATTGATTGAGAGAAAAATCCATAATGAAACTACTTGCCCAGAAAGTGCTTATCTGAACTCTACCTGTAGTTATAGAAAATATATATGGTCCATCCCTGAAAAAAAGAGTAGTATTCTTACTGGAATGGGTTCCCATAAGAGAAAGTTAAGATCTTGTTTCCTTCCCCCTCCTCTGATTACTGAGAGCAAGAAGAACAAATCACTAAGAAAAAAATAAAAAGGTCCCGTGATCTCCTATCTCAAGGGTCACAGTCAGCAGCACAAACAGAAGCCTCTTGAGAACTCAGTTTTCACAATAGTTTTGTCCAACAAGAATAATGGTGTAAAACAAGGTCAAGCACAGAGCTCCCTAGACAGCAATTTCAACAGTACTTCAAATTTCCATTAGTATTGCAATCCAGGCTCTAGTTTTGGTAGGTAGAGTATCTGTCTGAATATTTATGGTTGCTGACGTAAACTAATGCCCCGAATATAGGAATGAACAGATCAAGTCAAGCTGCTTTTGTTTTCCAGCTATGGAAAAAGTATATCTCTGTTGCTTTTTGTATAGAAGTCCCTCCCCAAAAACATTTTCATCTATACCTGTCTGTGTGAATGTGACAGAACATTCAGGGGGGAAAAAAAACAGGCTGAGGCATAGCTGAGGGTCCCACTGAATGGTAAGTTCCCACCTTTGGTTCCACAGTAAACAAACACAGGAAACATGAAATTTCAAGAACTGAGGTGCCTGAAGCTTTCTGTTGGTGGCTCTCGTGAATGCAGATTTGGATTAAGGGTTTCACCTCACATACTTCTGGGGCTCTTTGATAATTCTGGCAAGTCTCGATGATAAAAAACACTCTGAACTGAGGCTTTGAGTAAAACTTCACATTTTCTCCTCCTTTTGTGTACATACAGTAGATTATTGTAAGAAAAAACTGCTGCTGTATCAGAATTCTTAAAAAAAGAAGTCTGCTACTTCTTGGCAAGGAGCAGACTCAGAGACTGTTAGAGATGACAGACTATTTAGTGTGTAAACTTAAGTGTTTGATGTTTTCAGTAGGATATTGCAGCAGGCATAAAGAAGAGTTGCCTGTGCTTTCTGTAGTAAAGCTCATACAAAAAGACATATTATATTCCATAATCCAAATATCTGAACTGGCACCCTTAAGACTCTAGACTGTTTTAACACTAAAAAAACCCAGACATCTATGACAAAGTGTATTAATTTACTGGATAAAAGGGACACAAAGAACATCACAACCTTACAGAGGATACCTGCAGGAATACATGAAGAATGCAGCACCTCTGAAGAACTAACAATGACAGTTGCTAAAATGAGTTCTTCCAACTGAGGATGAAAAAAATGATACACAGTATCAAGAAAACATCAGTTATTAACTAGCAATAGTTATTGTTTTTAAGAATGATCCTAAACTTATTAAATAGCTGCAATAAAAAGAAAAGAATATTAGAATTTAGATGTCTGAGGGAATGCTGACTAATTTCTGCAGGTCTAATAATTTCATTTCAAAGTGAACCAAAAAACCTAGCCTGATCCTTCATAAAAGCATTTTCATTTTTTTAGGTTGAAATAAATTGATTTGGAAACTGAATCCCAAAGAAATTGGAAAAGAATTTGGATTTCTCATTTGAACAAAAAGGTCTACTGACTTCAGGTCAACGCTGTGTCCTTTATTTTGGACTCCTCCCTTTCCTTACAAAGTGCAGAGAGCAACAGACCTGGACATGGTCTGACAACCATATCCCAAGCGGCACAAGGCATGAATTACCAACACTGCACAGCCTGTGCAAATCTCCAGCTACAATGGCACAACATCCTAGGCAGTGCTGGCCAAGGATGTGATTGCAAGGTAATCACACAGAAATTTCTTCTTTTAAATCCCACCAGTAATTAAGTGAGATGAAGGAAGCTACCATTCAAATGAGAGAAAAAAAAACCACACGTGCAACTGGACTGTAATTCTGGACCAGAGATTTGAAATCAATCACATCAGGCCCCCAGGACAATCCCTACAAAGCAGATGGACTTTAAAGGGTTGATAGAGTTGCTGTCTTTTCCTTAACTATGCTCTTCAGCCATCTTCTGAGGCTAAGATTAAAAAAAAAAGGACATTTTAAGGGGAGCAGAGAAGCATGACATCATCTGCTCTTCATTTTAGCAGAAAGGCAATGGATTCCTGTGTGTTCACTGCAGGAACCTTTTGTGGCCAGAGCTGCCTCTTCTGATTTATCTGTATATCTGTAAATCACCTGTGGAGAGCAAAGAACCGATTAGTGTGGATTACTGGAAATATTCACTGCAGAAATGCCAAGCTACCTAATGATGACTTACACTGTAAGTCCGGCTTTTGGAATAAATCTGCTGTCCTCCAATTAATGTTGTACAATTCCTATTAAATACATATTGTAATTCACAAAATGTACTAATAAGCTTGCTCAAATATCAGACCACAGATGTGGCTCATGGGAGGGCTTTTAAGGTCTGCTCTCTGACAAATGCTGAGCCTGCACAGAGCCATTACAATCACTGGGAAGTGTATTGGCCAAGCACTACTCAGAATGAAACTCTTCTGCTGTTCTCAGTACTTAGACAGAAATCAACAAATCTTCTGTCTTTGGACAGGATTAACACTGATAAATCAAGCAGGGTATCTTACCTTCCCTGTCATCATGTATACAGTGCTTATTCCATGCACCCACACTGTATTCTGCAAGATATATTTAAATTAATATTTCTTCTCCAAAACAAGTTCCTTACACTGCTTCAGTTCTTTCCTATGGTAGATTTTAGCAATCCACTACCACACAAATCAACTCAAATTCTTTTTGCAGTAGTGAAATACCTACCGTTAAAATTTACATGCCTCACTATCTCATAATTAGGAACAGTCCCATACAATTGTAAAATGATTGTTCATTCACATTCTTCATGCTTTACTTTCCAAAGTCAGTCATTCAAATAATTCTGAGGGCAATTTTTATATCTCAATAAAAATCTTTCTTAGGTCATCAAGTATTATCAAAACAGATGTGCCGTGAAAGAAATAGTACCCAGACAGTAACCCTTTAGGCAAGATAAAAAACCCCAAAAAAAAAAGTTTAAAAGTTGCTAGAGCTAAGCTATTTTAACAAGGCGGCATCAGTGACTGAGTTTGAAAAAAAAAAAAAAAAATCTTGATAAGCTCCCTGTAGAGTAGAGACCAGACCAGCTGCCCAAAAACTGTCAAAGGCAGGGGTATAGCCCAAAGTTCTGTATAAGCACAAACATAACAAGTAAGCACAGTCAGTCTGAACTGAGGAGAGAGAAATGCAACATCCAGTCTTAATTAGTGCCTTTGACAATTATGTGTGCTTGTGTAAAATTAAACAAATAAATTTGTAGGTTTGGGGTGGTGAAGGACAGTGAAATACAGTCATTAGTTCTGATGAATTGTGTAGTAATAAACTACATTGTGTGGAGAGACAGAGCTTTGTATGTTGTCCTAAAAGATGAAAATACTGAGGAATTCTACAGAATTTCATAAAACTGTTGCATCAGTGGATATGTAAAATAAACTGCTACTAGGACTGACTTCAAACCCCTTTAAAACCCAAAAAAAGGATCAAGCAAACCAAAAAAAATAAGATTAGCTGTTAAAAACTATGGAAAGAGGGAAATTTTTTTCAGGTCATTGCTAGAAAAGCTAAAATGTTTTCTGAGATCTGAAGCAGTCTTTTTGAGCAAAGCTGGAGAAGCCTGCACTGTAGGAACTGAAGAAGAAAAAAAGATGAAGGAAAAAAAGATAGAGCCTGAACTTTTCAGAAGAAAAAAAAAATAAAAAAGGAAAGGCTGCTGAGTAGAAATTCTACTCAAGGGCTTTTATACTTTGACTACAAATAAAGAACTCGCATGTATAAAATGCTTTGCATGGTCTCCAAATTCCTGTTTCTTTATTTTCATGTAACTGTGAAAGGATTAAGTTGTAAACTGGAGTATTAACAGGGACAGATCTACAGAACAATGCTTGTCTAACATTAGGGTGAATTAAGGCTCCTGCACTAAAATACCAATGCTCTACCTCCACAAATGAGCACCAGGCACAGGGCAGGTACCCAAGAGGGGCCTCAACACACATTTCACCTGCAGTTTAGGTTAGTTAAGGTGAGGTTATTCCCAAAGAATTCTGTTTCTCTATCTTCTCTTCCATATATATTGTTTCATCACTTATCTGATATGCTCATTTGGGTTTTTGGGTTTTGTTTGTTTTGTAAGGCTAGTTACTATTTGATTCAAGTCACAAATTGCTATTCACAGAAGCATTAAAGCAAATTAAATGAGAATGTGTATGGTAGTGAACGGGAATGAATGTAGCTTTAAGCCATCTGTGAAACAATAACCTGAGATTTCAGAGAGTGCCTAAAATCCATTCAATCTCAAATGATCTCAGAAGAGTTATTTTTTTGTTGTTGTTTTTAAACTAATCTTGAAATATTTTTGTTTTGAGCTGATTCTAAATTGGAATTTTCCCACTTTTACACATAAAAGAGAAGGAAGTACTTTTGAATAAATGAAGCATTTTGAAACACTTAAAATATTGAAACCTTGTAAATACAAACAAAAATTAATAAAATTCTAAAGTGTCATATAGAAACAGGAAAAATAACTCACAAATTTTCCTTTTCTTCTCCCCAGAAGTGTTTATCAAATTAAAAAATTACTTGTTCCCTACAAGAAGTGTTTGTCTAAAATAAAATATTTGGTCACACAAGATCATCTAGCGTAGCTGAAAAGCACATGGACAATGCAATAGACTGATGAAGAGTACAAAAGTGAGGTGTGGAAGTCAGAATCTGACAAATAAAACAGGAAACAAGGGTACACAACACTCAAAACTTCAAAACCAACTCAAGTGGTTTCATCTGAAGACTACATCTGTCTGTGCCAGCTCCAAAGAAACGGGCTCTACAACTGAAATACCAAATTAGCAAATGGACACACAATCCAAGCTAATACCATTGTCCAGATGGCCCTACATGTACACAGCTTCTGAAAATACCTACAGAGCAATAAAGCAAAACATACTGTGCAGAGCATTGCATAACCATATTCACTTCCATACGACATGCCTTCAATCACAATGAACTGCTTTTGAAACTAATCAATTCAAGTGATGTTTACAATGCCACCACTACATTGTTTCACAATACAATCCTGCAAAATAGTGAGCTAAGACTGCAATCAAAATGAAGACTAAAGGAGAAGGGAAAATGGTAAGCAAAAAAGACACAGAGATTTATAAGGAAAACATGTCAACTTATTTATTTTAAAATACAGTCTTTTCTCTTTCTCACCAGCAGATATTAGTCTCTTTCTACAGCATCAACAAGCCTTACAGAGTTTCAAGAGTAACTGACAGGGTAAGTGAGGGAAGAGTGGGACAAATAATAGGAAAGAAGGCTTTAGTCATGCAATCATAAGCAGCAGGAACCTGATTTAGCAAAACATATTCTCCAAGTATTAAGACAAACCAGTGGCATAATACACCAAGGATTTTCTTTTGTTCCTAAGAGCAACAAAAAAGGGGTATCTCATTTATAACTATCTACAGTTAGCCAAGTCAAGGATGATTTAAAATACTTGTTCTGTATCTTAATAATTTTCTCAGTCCATGTTATGATTACTTAATGCACTGTTTGAGAAATCCCTCACATTGGAGACCAGTGTAACAAGCAGGTTGGCTAAAGGTTTACTATATGCAGTGATGAGACCAGAAGCTCTGGAGTGTACCACAGCATAGCTGCCTGCAATGAGGAAAGCCAAATGGGTGGCAATTTTCCTTTCACTTCTTTAAGAAGAAAACAACTTCTCTTATTGCTTCAGTAAATTCAGTCAATGCTGGTTCTGACTAGGGAAAAAGAAAACATCCCCTGCAATATTTATCTTTTCCTGAAGATTCATTTGTGTGCTGATAATAGAGCTGAGATATTTACCTGGAGATAAAGAGGCAGGCTTTCCTGAATGGCAGAGAACAAAGACACAGGCAGCTCCTTGTCCTGCTGGAGCACAGAGTGTGGCAGCAGTAAGCAGTCCACGATGCGAAACAGGAGTTGCTGTGCCTTGGAAGTAGCCAGTATCGGTGCACAGAACTTTACCAGACATCCTGTTGAAAAAAATTTTTAAAATTCCAAACCAATTTACAGTTAAGAAAAAAAATTAAGAAAGCCTTAAGAAGCAATTATGTTAAATTAGATAATCTGAAAGTAGCAAAAGCAACTGAATTGTCTCAAGCCTATGTACTCATTCCATGGCATCCCGTTAAAAAAATCCCAGTCAAAACAACTCAAAAGTCCATTTACAGTTCATCAAAATAAAATACTATATTGATTCAACACATTACAGTTAGAAGTTTTTAGGCAAGTGAAGATGCTTTAGGAAAAGTACGGCAATGCTAAAGATAGGATGAGTCTCTTGGATCCCTGCAGAAAACTTAATTAAACTTGATCCATAACCCTACTGCAATCAACACACGTGCACTTGAACATTTACCTTGCTGTGTGCATTCATTCCTTTTACAGAGAAATGCTGCCTTTGCCTTTCCTTTACATTTGTCTAACACCACTGTGGCAACACCACATCAGCAACTACTCACAGAGCAATTTAACATTAGCAAAACATTAAATACCCTTCAAATTGCATTTAATTTCAGCAGATTAAGAAGAACAAGGGGCAGTCAACTCAATTAAGTCTTGCCAGGTCTTTGTGGGCTGACAGTTCACGAACTGAGAGCCTAGAGAACCTCTTTCTTATTTTCAGCACAATAATGTATCACTTGCTCAGCTTTGAGCCAGTTTTAAGATTGTTCTTTTGATTAAAAAAAAAAAAAAAAGTAAAAAGGTGTTGATTTGTAAATACCCCAGCTTTGAAAAACATCTTTATTGCAGGCAAGGTGTATTCTTCTTGAAAAACTAACTCCATACTCAGAAGTGTTAATACTCAAAACACATATTAAATAAAACAAGATTCTTATGTCAACATTTTCAACTTCATATTTTATTAGAGGCAAGAAGAAGTTTTCTGGGTTGAAAATACAGGAATATCCCGAGGAAACATGTTTAAGACTGAAAATAATGGAAAATCAAAAGTAGGCTGTTACAAGATATTATTAATCTATAAAAGTCATTCATTATCATCTCTAAAAACAACACAAAACAACATTAATCTTGTGGAATGAAAGAAAACACAATGATCAATCATAGAGAAAGAGAACGATCACCTAACAATACTTGTAATAATGTTGTCTAAGCTTCCTGCTTTGAAAGAAACATGGTCATTCCAGCTGAAAGTACTCCTTCTATTATCACTGCTGTGATGTATGGACAGTACAAGACACAATCTGCCGACAGACAGGAGGTGTTTAGGTTTGTTAAGTTTTGTGCTTTGTCCTTATAATTTAACAAGCTCACAGAATGTGAAGCAGTGATCGAAATACACTTGAATATTTTTTTTTCTTTTAAACCTTCTTTATGTTTTCTTAAATAAAAAAGAAAGGACATTTTCTTGCACACAACAGCATGATTGAAGATTAATCGTTTCTTACTGCAAAGAACAAAAAGGACAATATCCATCTAAAAAGGAAAATACCAATCTAAAATTACTTTCCAAGGCTCCAACCCACATCTGGGTATCTAAAAATGTTTAATTTTATATACATCTTGTGTATCAAAGTATGCCAATTTTACAATATAAAAATTAAGTATTTTTATAAAACTCTAATTCCAGTACATTTGATGCACTTTCTGCATCTTGGTCATGTTTTCCCTGTGCTCCTTAGAATCACGATGTAAACTGTGTGTGCATGTGTGCATGCAAATCATTATCTCTGTTTTAAGATACATAAAGTTTACTCTGTTTTTAAAGCTAAGTGGGTCAGATTGGTACATTCATTGATAATTAAAGCACTCTTCTTTTTCCATGCTATCAGTGCTTCCACACTTAATGAATAAATACTAGAATTGCATTTTAGTAAGGTACAGAGTGCATGTCAGAGAAGCAGTTCCAAGAAAGAAGTGAAGTGCATACTTAAGCCAACTTGGCCACTAAGATAACTCCACTACATACCATGTAGCCTGTCATAATACTGCTTATCACAGAATATCCTCAGCTGAAAGGGACCCACAAGGATCACCAAGTCCAACTCCCAGCCCTGCCAGGACACCCACCAAAAGTCACACCATGTGCCAGAGAATGTTGTCCAAACACTTACTGAACTCTGTCAGGCTGCTGCTGTGACCACTTCCCTGGGGAGCCTGTTCCAGTGCCCAATCCCTCTCTGGCTGAAAAACCTTTTCCTAAACTCCCTAAAACCAGTTTTAAACTCTACCTTACCCCTCCACATTGGCCCTAACAAAATCTGCCTACAGTTTGCTGAATTCTATGACTCCTTGGCTGCACTTCCACTTCTACCTTAACTATTCAATGATTGAAAAAACCCATTCAAATAAGTGATTACTACAGTGTTTTCTTTGGTGAGTCAGGCTTTGCCCCATAGCAAGGATACCTAACACCAAAGCTGCAAGTTGTCTCAATCCATGTGGCTTAAATTTTGGAATTCTTTCAGAAGGGTGCACACTTACTTTTATGTTCTACTGGAACAATTCAGAGCTCATCACTCTGTTTAAAATTAGTGGGCAGAGGAAGGAAACAATAAGAGACCTCATACAAAAAGATTTCATGACCTTCTCTGGGAAGAGCGGATCTACTGTGGGTATAAATTGCTGTAACTTCAGGAACTGCTATGACTTACAACAATCCTCACTACAGCTAAAGAGCCAGAAACCAGCTCATGTCACTGTTTCTGAATTTGTTTAGGTAAAACAGGTGGTTTTCAGTAATGAAAAATGCAAAAACATCTTCCTTTTGAAAATACTGATTTGCAGGGATAATAAACAAAAACCACATGGAGGTTAGACATCAGGATCTAAAGAAAATCTGGAAAAACAATCCAACTGTAGCATCTTGATGACTTTCTTTTTTCGAACATTAAATAGTACAGAGCAAATATATATCTGGATAGTATAGAGGGGAAAGAAGTATTATGAATTTATTTTACTGATTCTTTAAAACTATTTCCCAAAAGATAAGAGGTATAAAATAATTACCTATGATCCAGTATGTAAGCTGCAGACCTTCTGGAGGTCCTTTTGCCTTCAGATAGGGTTTTACATACTTTAACACATCACCCAAATACTCCAAAGTCTTTGCTACCATGGCAGATTTCTCAGGGAGTGTCTGAAGACCACTGTAAGTTCTACCAACAGCCTGAGAAAACAAAAACATTGAAATAAATATAAATCAGTCTCTCATGAGACTTCTGCGAGTAATTTCTTTTTCAGCACTCTAAATCTGATAATAGTCTCTTTTCACTGAAATTGTCCTATGAAACTAACACAGGGTAGATGTACAGTACCTTAATGAACTGGACAAGAGCATTTTTTGGGTCTTGCTTGAAAACTGACTGTCCAACATTAGCCTTTAAAATAATGTTTTCTACTTCTGAGAGTTTAAAAATCAGTCTTGTCATTTCCGTCAGCTGCTCCATGTAGGCTTTTCCTAAAGAGAGCACATCAGTAAATACAGTATACAGTTATGCTTTTAGATTTAATTTAGTCCCAAAATCATGAAGTGAAGCATTATTTTAAAATATCTAAAACAACAACGATTTGGCAATCAACTGCATTTCTCCAGACAAATAAAAAATTCCATACCAGTTATACTTTTCTGATATAATTTATAAGAGAATAAAGAGTTTTAAGTATGGCTAACCAAGCTGATGGGTTTCTTTTTCTTTTTCGAAATCTGCAAAATGTCTATGAGAAATAGTGACTGGAAGACATGTTCTACAGATAATGAGAGCTGCAGTGGTTTTAGAAGAAGGGATGAAGTACTGCTCTAAGAAAGCAAAGTATTCCATGTAAAAAAGGGGAGAATTAATTGCAGCTAGGTTTCCCTACCCCTCCCTTTTCTTTTTCTTTTAGGCCATTCACAGCATGATTTCTGACTATTTGCTTCAGATTTTCACTTTTTTTAGAGCAGTTTCTCCATGGGGGAAAAATAACTTGTCTCCTTGGGAGCAAGTTTTTATTCTTTGCTTCCAAGGAAACAAGCTCTTTTATCTTTGTTTGTGATAAATTTGTCATATGCAGAGCAGGCAAACTATCAATAAATAGCACAAGCAGTGTAAAGAAACACATTTTGTAATTAGGTAAAAGTAAAGGAATACAAACAAAAATACATTTTGTAATTAGCTGAAAATGTTTGCCAGCTTTGCAATATAGCCCCGTTACTGCAAACATGAGGGAAATGTGAGCACTTACCAACTGTTCTCTCAGCATCTGTCTTAGCCAAGGTGCCACTTGGTTGATCAAGGAACATTTGCAAAACGCAGCGAAACCACGAACGTACTGTCAAAGCTTCATAGGATGTATAGCCCATGCTAGAGAAAGCTTCACACAGTGAACTGTGTAGGTGGAAGAGAAAGAAAAAAGGTACAGAGATCTAATAAAAGTAGGCAGAGAGGTGACAGAGTGGCTGATTTGGCTGTAGATGCATATATATACGTGTGTACATATGTTTTGGTTACAAGAAAAAACAGAGGGAGGAAAATTCACACAATGGGAAATACCTTACTGTAACAATAGATGATTTGACTGTATTATCCAAACTGACAATGTACAATGCTGGAAATAGTTTATCTGAATCAGCTTGGAACTTCATAGTGACACTGCTCACACTGCTCCAGCCTTTCATATAAAGCCAGCCCAGGTGTCCCATACTACTCTGAAATCTGCTTAGTTCTAACTACATTAAAGATGGAGAAGACAAGGTCTGCTTTAGCAAATAAAGATATGCCATGTTCAAAACAGATCCAAAGTGAAACATAAAAGGGCACCTTGGAGATGAGAAAGGAAACTGCTGTACTGCAGTACACTTACAGACATATTAATTTAGTTATGTATACACACACAAGTATGTCCATTCCCACACAAACGTGCTGTATATACTTTGAAACGCTACCATTCTACCAGTCAGTTGTCAGACCAGAGTCACTCAATGCACAGTCCCTGTACTTTATTGCTCTGTATTCCTAAAGTTTTATTTGCCTCACTACCAAGAATAGCTGCTGCAGTTGTTTTTCCCATGCATATCAACCTTGCATCATTAATTCTGGAGAAACTCCTTGCTAAAAGACAGCACATGTGTGCTGCACACTGTTCCCAATTACTATCAAATGAGGTGCATGTGTGCTTCAGGTCAGGGATAGTTCTTGAAAATAGTTACACCTTTTATTTGAGAGACTTCCTCCCTGGCCAGTCCTAGATACTTCAACTTTAATGAAAAATGCTTGTACTCTTTCTTGATATGTGTACATGTAAATCTACCTATTTTCTACTGATTTTTTACTCATGCTTACAACAGAATGTCAACAAAGGTCCAGATGGAAACCAAACTGGATTCTACTTCTCACTAAACAACATTGATGAAGTTGAGGGGTTTTTCTGCTTCATTTACTTAAAACCAGTGATATCTGTTGTGTATATTTAGTCTGAACATCCCTGCTGAAGTACTATTGACAAAATAAGTAAGGACACCAAATGAAAGCAAATAAAATAAAAAAAAAAAAACCACTGAATTCTAGGACCAAAAGAAAACAAATAGGTTGCCTATGGACTTAATGCTACTTGCAGTATCATGTAAAGAGGTTCAGTCTCGTGTAATCTTGATGTACACAGCTAGTCTACTTGGTCCCAAAGGCTGACAAAAAACCACTTTCTGTTATAGTCTCACTCTTGTTTCTCTTGTTTGCTGGTAGGTGGGCCACTTAGGCATCTTCCTAGAACTGGAAAGGAATATGCTCCTAATCCTTAGAAAGAAAGGAACAATAACTCCCTGCCAGAAGCATGGCAAGAGGTCCTTTTAAAACAGTGGGCTTATTCACCTGCTCAAAGTTAGTTTAGACAGGTTGTAACACTATCATGCACTACACAACATGGATCTGTCTGGAGAGGAAAGTTTAGGCTCTACTGCAGAAGAAATTCCAAAGCTCATGCATATGCTGCCAGAGCATGCAGGGTATAACGGTATTGGAAACAAAAGAATATTTTTACTTTTTACCTGAGAATGTTTGATGAGAAAATTATCAGAGCACAGTGACCATGAGGTCTTAAGACCCCAGCACTTAGATAATTTGATAACTTTTGCTATAAAACTATGTAAGGTAAATAAGTACATGAATCATGCTACAAAAAAGTGCTTTCAAGACAACAGTGATACCTCTATATTCTACTAAAAATATCTTGCCTTAGGTACTCACTGTCCTTTCACAAGGAAGCTGAGCCAGGATAACAATGTATCTATGTATACACTGTTAACAATATGTCAGGTGCTTAATGAATATTGGTGACAAATACTTAAGTAATTGCTTTCAAACACCTACTTGAGTGAAGAGAATTGGTAATTAACCTTAAGACCTAAATAAAACCAAAATTCAAGTTTAGGAGTCAAAATTTTTTTCTTGAAAAAATTCTTTTTCTCACCCAAAGAGCAACAAAATTCAAAATTACAAAATTCAAATTATAAAAGGAATTTATATGCCTCTTATTTCATTCAGCACATGCTAGGTATCTGCAACCTTGAATGAAACCCATCCTATAAAAATCATGAAAGAGAAATATAGCGGAGGACTGAACACTCCTTTCCCAAGCTCCAAATTGATACACAAGGAACTAAATTCAACCTTTTCTAACACCTCCCTGCAAGAAGGCCAAAGCCTCATCTTTGTCAATCACACTTAAATAATCTTTACCATATCCTGATTTACAGTTACTGTCCTTAGTACACTATGTACCCTAAAAATGTGCAACATTTTTCACTTTCAAATAGAGTCCGACACAGAAATATTCCCTCTTTCTCTCTCATTTCTCACCTCCCCTGCTTCTAAAACCCGATTCAGAAGTGGGCAAGGCAGGCAAAAAAAAGCACACAACAAAAACAACCACCTCCCGTCCATCTTAGGTTCACAGAGACTTACTTAGTGAATATAAAATTTATCAGGTGTATAAAAATTTGACTGGATTGTCCTGGGCAATCTGCACTAGCTGATCCTCTTTGAGAAGATGCAAAGAATCTGGACTATTTTAATGAAACATTACAGTCTGAAGCAAGATTTTCCTCAAGTCTAATGAAGGATGAAAAGGTACTGGAGAAACAAATAGTCACAATTTTTCACCTGTTTTCAATTAGATGACTTAGATATCTTGACACCAGCTGAGGCCACACCATGTCATCCCACCCAAACAGCCGCATCATTGACAGAACAGGCTGTGGCTGCAGATCTGACAAGGCTTTGCTGGGTATATCCAAAGCTAAGAGAGTAAAACCTGTTTTTAAAGAGAGAAAAGCATGGCACCATTTTGATCATTTCTCAGTATAATCCCTGTTCCATAAAGAGTACTGAAAATTAATTACAATTACTAATGTGCAGTCTGGAAGTACCAGAAATCTCAATTAAAACTGGGCAACTGTTCCAACAGTGATTGTTTGTATCCACGTTAAAAATGTAGTCTCTATCCCAAGCAGTTTGTAAATCATCAAGACACATGGGTGGCAAAGGAGGAAAAATAGATCCTAACACATGCAATTTTAAATAGATTCACAAAACCACAGTTTATAAATCCTGAAGGCATAGTTTTACCACCTCTGCAATGTCTTAAAACCTGCTTTTTCATCTTCTTGACTTCCTTTTCTTACCTCCATCCACTATATCTTGCCCTGTACACTTAAGTATTACTGTGCTTTACAGGGTTGAGTTTTATTTATTTGTTTAGTTGTTTTTACACACTTCTCACAGTGAAAAACTGTATCTGGAAAGAATTCACTCAGTAAAAGCTGGTACCTCTCTATTTTTAGAAGACTTTCATGTATCAAAAGTTACTGTATAAATAAAGCACTACAGAAAAAATTACTCTTGAAAAGGATCTCCATATAACTGCTGCAGATCTAGAAACTGGGGCAGTACTTTGTGCAGAATTTTGTTAATGAAGCATAACCTTTTGCTGTTTCTGTTAAGTCTATTATAGAATCTGTATCCAACAGTACCAGAATAAAAACATATAATGCATTATTAATACTGCAAATAACAAGTTCATAAAAACTCAGAAATTAGATGTAATCTTAAATGCTGAACAGTTATTGGGTTACAGGAAATGAGAAGCATCAAATGAGTCAGGAAAACTGACTTTGGAGGGCAGTGAAAAAGGGGCTCATTAGTTCCCAAATTCTCCAATTCAAATAAATATAAACTTGCATGCATTGACAAACTGACTTTAAATTAGACAGAAAAGGCTAGTTTTCAGAAACAACAATAAAATTGTTTTAATTAACAGTACAGGGACAGACTACCTTAAACCATGAAGGACTTCCCATTTCCTTATGTGCCTCAGAATAAACAATAAGGTCATACAGAGTCCCTACTCTGCCTTAGGTGAGGAAACAATTTGTACCAGCCTGCTTCCAGATTATCACCACGTTTCTGCAGCATCAGCCATAAGAGAGGCTGGGGAGAAATGGGAGGCAGAACAGTGCTGTGAGGCCCAGGCTGTTTGCCTGGCAGGGGGAGCAGGAGAGCTGTGACAGCTGCTCTCTCTCTCCTCTGGGCTGCAACCTTAAGGCAAGAAGCTCAAACAGCATGGGAAAGGTTTGCCCATCTCTGTAGTGCTACCTAACACATCTCCACAAAGCAGGTCACAACTGCACTCCCCTCCTTCTCAGAGGAGTTTATAATAGCTTGCTGCTCTTGCTATTTTACTGTGCTAATAAAAAATAGAAAAAAAATCTATGTCACTGTAGGAAATGAATGAAAGTTTTGACATTAACAACCTTCTCCTTTGATTTGTATTGCTGTTTCTCACACATGTTTCAGCAGTGTGAGACCACTACTGTTGCATGCTGCCTCTTTCATTAAAGCTGCCTCCTAACTACCACGGAGCTGCTTCAAATGAAGGGTCTTTTAGCTTTTCTATTACCAACTCAGTACTCCTGAGCTTGTAACTTTATCTAATTCATACCATGATGGGAAAGACTATTTTATGTTTCTCTCTTCTGAATTTTAGTTAACTGGATACAAGATTTCATTGTAACTGCAGAATGCCCTGTTAGCTACTGATGTGAAAGATCAAACTGGGATATCTTTCTATTCACTGCCAAGCTGACTCACTGCATGTGGAGTTCACACACATATGGAATGTTGTACTTCAAGATTAAAAGCCTTCAGTGTAAAGCAAGACAAATAATTAGAATGAATTATGAAATAGTTTTATGACCACAAACATAAGAGTTTGGCAAAAAGCAACAGTCAAGTAAGCAACCTTTTTAAAATTGCTTTCAAATGAAAACTACTTTCAAAAAACTAGTTTGACTCTCAACCACTGTGAACAGTTCAACACAAATAAACTTCTACAAAAACAAGTAAATTCTGAATATAGTAAAAAACAGTATTCTTATTTATATTTTATAACACTTGCATGTTGATTATAATCTGTGACTAGTAGTGAAAAAGAAGTCAGGTTTTTATAGCTTCAAACCCCTTTGGCATTCTCAATGTGTTTGTAACCTATAAAGGAATTCAACACTACAATACTTCCTTCTGTCAAAACATTCAGCACAGATTCTGGTTCTTTTCATTTATACACACTTAAGTTACTACATGGAAGGAGAAATATCCCAAAGTACAAACTCCTTGAAAGTTTGTGACCCAGAGAATAGCACCAAATCCAGTAAGGTCGCAGGCAGAGTCAGTGCTAACCTGCAGCTGTATCAGCAAGCTGAGGGGAAGGTGGCGTCTGTGACATTCTCTGGCTCTTCAAGTAGGGAAAGAAATTTCTCCAGAGAGCATTGGCGACAGCAAGGTGGTGCTCTTTAGCCACTAATGGAAGCTGTGCGTCTGGGGCTGTGTTTCCCAGTTGAGGTCCCTGGCTTACACGTTGGTGCACGCTCCTAGGGAGAAACAAAAAAACAATGTTTACGTTCAATAAATGAAAAATTCACATCTTTTAAAAACGCATTTACAGCTACTTTAAACTGTAGAGTCTGAGAACTGAAGGATCATTTTGAGCAATTAAAACCTTTATGCAAAGACATTATGCATACCAGTTATTTGATGGATGAATGATGGCATATTAAGCACCATAAAGTTAATGTTAATTACTAATGTCAACCATTAATTATATGCTTCTTAATATGTCAGATCAAAATGAGAAATTGGCAGCTTTAAAATTAATATCTGCATTTTGCAACTGTTAGCATGACAAGCAAGTCTGCTTCCAATCTAAATGCTGGTGCTTCTTTAAAATTTTTGTCACTAGGATTTTTAGGATTGAGTTGTGTACAGCAAATAATGGCAAATGATTTTGATCAATTGTAAAGCTTCCTTCTGAAATCTACTTGTCACTTGTAAAATCTCACGAGGTATGAGTTTAGATAAAAGATTCATTTTATCCTGATGCACTGCAGACAATTAGGTTTGACAGCAATGCCCACAGCTTTGTTAGTACAGTAAAGACAAAAGTTACCACTACACATAACTCCCATCTCTTCCTCAGACAATGTGGCATGAATTCAATAACACACTCAATTTTCTTTGATTCTTCTAGTACCATTCCTGCTACTTAATCTAATTTGGAAGTTGTGACTTTCTAGAGGTTTAATAGAGATATGTCCGCAGGGAATCAATGTTCTCTGAGAAATGGGGGGGGGGGGGGGGAACATTAATAAATTTGTCTAGTAGAGCAGGATAGGAGGCATTAAAGTACTGGGCTGATCAACTAAATAACATGCTTATTAAAAACAATCTGTAGGAACGCACTATCATTCCTGTTCCTATTTATCTTCTGGTCAACCCAATTGAGATTGTGCATTAAAGCACAAGCAGCATTATTACATTTGCTTTATTAAATTCTATAAACAGCACTGTAAAGTCAGAGTCAAGATATTTATAAGATAATGGCAAACCACAGAGGCATTTAGAATTGCCTTAACACTAACATTTCTAGACTACAATGTTTTTTTCTTAACTGCCATTCTCACAATAGCAACTGTTTCACAAAAAACTTCCCCTAGATCTTTATTTTATGCTTACCCTAATTTGAAATAGACCAAAACAAAAATAGAAAAAACTCCAGCTCCTAGTCCCCTTCTGGGAGCAGAGGAAAATTATGAAAGAATTACACAACTCACAGCACTCATTAGGACATCTGAAATGGAATAATTTTAAATAAAGAGTAGGTTGGCTGCAAGGCCTTCCTGTACTACAGTTGATATTAGAAGCGCATCTCATTATATCAAATTAGTATCCAAAAATTCTGCCCAACACATAATTTAAAACATAAAACATACTGGCTGTCAAAGGTAACGATACCTTATGCCTGCCTGCAGGCATTCATTAGTTTCAATAGGACAGACAGAGAGAATTGAGTACCAGCTACTTTTCGAATGGCTACATTTAACAGACAAGGAAAGGTATGCAGCATTAGGAGGAATCAAGGATTTCTTTGAGAGATGGCATAAGTCCAAACACACGAACAGAAGCCAGGAATTCTAAACCCAACATTTATTCCCTCTGTGGCTTCACATAAATCATACAGCCTTTGTTAGCCTCAGTTTCCCAGCCATGATATTTGGATAGTGAGACAGCTTACCCTTTAAGGATGCTGTGAAAACAATCAATGCTTAGAAACTGAGGATTATATTCAGTATGCCAGTTGGTATTCCTATTTACAAGGCATATTCTCCAAGTCAACATGAACTGAAATAGAAGCAAGATTAGCATAAAAAGTCAAGCAACACTTCTTTGGGAGCATCCCCTTATAAAAAATAGACAAAGAAAAGAGTGTAGAAACAGTGAGGTCTAGAGGTCAAATGATGAAAAGATAAAAGAAAGGCTAAAGACACAAGTAAAAAAATTATTTTCATCTATTGCAAAAAGAAAAAGTTTAACAGTAAAAACAAAGGGCTTTTCTGTTCTATTTTGTTAGGAAAGGGAACACGATGCCTCATAATGCAGAGACTAAAACTTCTGGGACCAAATTCTGTCCGACTTACACCCACACTACACTGTAAAACTGCACAAAGACCTTTTTCTCTCCTCTAAATTGCCTCTCCAAAGACGAGTGCCTTGCATCTCCTTTAGCCATCTATGCAAAGTAGAAGGGTGCACAGACTTCCAAAGTAAGGTAATATATCTCTGTGTCAGTGGAAGGGCAACACGTACAAATCAGTATTTATGTTTATTCATAGTAACCTACACAAATGCTGGCAATAAGGTAAATGCTTGGAATCGATGGGACATCAATATATGCTGCAGCTGATGCAGCCAGATACTTCTACAAACTAGCACAATTTTTAACTCCACTAAAATATGAATAAATGCAATTTTATTAATATTTTAGTAGAGTTACTTTTTATTCAGGTTTCTACTTTTTTCTAACACTAGACAAGCATACCATCAAACATTACTCTATTTCTAAAACTTTATACATTTAATTATCTATTCTGTTAAGAACTCTAGAACCACCAGTTGCCTTATTATTGGTAATCACTTGGTGTGATTTTTACTTCTTTTAAACAATGAATTTTCTATTTCTTTAAAAAAAATGTGGGTTTTGTTTTTTTTTTCATTTTACTATCAGATCAAATAACCCCTGGGTTTATTAAAGAAGGGAATGGCCTGTGCTACCTGAATGACGATTGTGCTGGATGTGTAGGTATATTAGTAGCATACAGGATTATTTTCTATATCCTACACCTAGGGTAAGGAATTGAAGCCATTTATCTGGATGTAGATACTGTAATCATAAAATATGCCCTTGCAAGCCTGCATTACTCAAAGAGAGCCAAACTTTAGGTCAAGCCAGAAGAGTAAAACACAAAACTCATCAGCCTGCCTATATAATGGAAACTTTCAAGTCACTACTAGTCTATAATCTGCACTGGATGCATAATAGCATCCAGACTTAATGCAATGTCATTTAATTTAATCTACAAGGGTTCAGTACTCCCCAGCATGAAAGAAGACCTCTCTCCTACCAGCATTTCCAAGGGCTACCACCCTCAGGGTCTCACTGGCTATGAATACAGATAGTGGTTTCTTCACAGATAGTATTCCCAGCTCCTTGACTCCCAGTCCAAGGTAGGCCATCCACAGTATCTACAAATCTCAGCTGCCCAGTACAGCCAAGATTATGCTCAAGAAAGTATTTTTAAAAACCTGAATGACCTTTTGATGTTGAAACAAATAAATAATTAAAAACCACCACCTGAAGGACCAACATGCTTGGATAAAACTAGGGAGATTGGGAAGAGATGTATGAGTATTTCTAAAATGCTGAATGGTTTTGATGCATAGAATTTCAACTACAGTCATCAGTTATTTCTAGAAAAACTCAGGCAAAGTGAAAGGAAGCAAAGCACCGTCACAATCAGATCCAAAGAGAGGTAGTATGTGCTTTGTGCCCTTTGCAAATCAACGGAACTTGCACAATATTTAGATTTTGATATTTCCCTTCCAAATATTCTCCCTCTTTTATATAATTAAGATTATCAACACAGTTCATGGAATCATAGAATTGTTTCGGTTGGCTGGGACATTAAAGACGATCTATTTTCCACACCCCTCCGTGGACAGGAACATCTCCCACTAGATCAGGTTGCCCAAAGCCCCATCCAACCTTGAATACTTGTGGGGCATCCACAACTTTTCCAGGCAAACTTTTCCAGTGTCTTGTCATCCTGCTAGTAAAGAATTTCTTCCTAATAGGAAACTTAAATTTCCCCTCTTTCAGTTTGTACCCATTACTCCTTGTCTTATCACAACAAGGACAGTTGCAGAGTGCCTCTCTGGCTTCCCTGTCGGCCCCTTCAGATACTGGAAGGTTGCCATAAGGTCTCCATGCTGTCTTCTCCAGGCTGAACAGCCCCAACTTTCTCAGCCTTTGTAGGGGAGGTGCTCCAGTCCTCTTGTCAACTTTGTGGCCTCCTCTGCCCTTGCTCCCACAGGTCCATGTCTATCCTCTGCTCAGGTCCCCAGATGATGCCATGATTGACAGGTCAACCAGGGCTTGGGGAGGGCCTGGGGGTGGAGTTGGGCACTGCCTCACCTTCAGCAAAGCCTGGCCTGCTCCTCCCACCAGACACAAGGATTCCAAGGTGTTTCAAGACATAAAACATCCAGTCTCTGACAAGCAGTACACTCAGCTTTTAGCAACCCAACAATACTTAGCAAACAGCATTGCAAAATTACTTACAAACTACTCATTCAATTACACTTTCTTCAAATGCCATAAAACACCCACACTTCTTTAATACCTCTACTGATTTCTTCCTGCCATACCACCAGAACTGCTATTTACAGTGACCAGAACTGCAAGCAAGGTTTCAGCAGAAGCCACACACATTTCCAGTAACTAAATCTCTCCAAGATTAAGCTGAAAAAGTTCCTTGTGTGCCCTCCATACACCTTTGAAAATCTAGTATGAGTATTCAACTAGTTGACTATTATGTCAATTATATGTTACAGAAAATTGCAACTATAGCACCTATTTCATCGATGCCTGTGGATACCAACTCTCATGTTAACAAACTTACTGTTCAACTTCTACTTAGTAATTTGTTCATAGGCATTTATTTATTTTTTGTCTGTGCTTCCAATATACAGTTAACACTAAATACATGTAACATTCCTGAATCACAACCATAAACTATCATTCAAGGTGTAAAGGAAAACACACTTTTAGAATGAGTTAAATACTTTTATACAGCATTTTTTAAAATATTAAAAGAGAAAAACTAACTTCAGCCTGAACTGTAGTACTGGCACTCAAAAAGGCAAAACCAAAATGGTTGCATCCAGGTTCAAGTCTGCTTTCAATGCAGTATCATAGCACTTTGCTAACATATAAGTAAAAAATTATGATCCTACCTCTTACAAATGCAGATTAATGCAAAAGAAATGGATCTGGATTCACAGAAAAGGCACACACTGCATGGTGGTACAGCTTAGAGAGTGGTGGCAAGTCAGAGATGTGGATTTCAGGCATCTTATGATAAAGGCTTTTGGTTTTCTTTTCACTGGTGAATGATTGTGACCATCTGACCTAATGTGTGAAAAGGTGAACCTCCTTTCTCTTGGCCCCAGTTATGTATGCAGGAGTGCCAAGTGGCAGAGCTCCGCACTGAACTCCTGGTTATCAGTATGTTTAGTAAGGGCACTGACAGTATGCTTACAAGAATGTTAAGTGCTAGAACATTTCCTTTATGGCCTCAAAGTGCCCAAGCTGGATGCTAAACGGCTAAGGCCTATCAAAACAGCCTTAATGTCTCTGGGCACACATTTTGGTACCTAGGGAAGTTGGGTGCTTAAAACGGAGTCACCTACACACTGTTAGACACTTCCATATTCAGTCTGTTTTAGTGAGACATGCATGAAGGAAGGTGCCTAAATTCTACCCAAGTCTGATTCAAACATCCAAGCCTTCTTTGAAATCTGTTTCTAAGCTCTCTGGGATACAATTTATTTTTTATATCCCTTTATATAGCACCCAATATATCGAGACTGGTATGACTGCAGTAGGAACTCTCAAAGTGCACAGAATTTTCACCCACCTTTGTGGAATTAAAAGCTACATTTCAAAAAGCTAAGCAAGATGAGAAACTTAAGACCAAAAATACATTTTCCCATCCATTAAAAGAAACATTTGGAAAAAGATCCCACAGTTTATAACATGTCAGCACTGTGTAAGCCATAACAATAGCACTACCATCACCACCGAGCCGTACTGCTGTACAGCAGACTGTATAAGCAGAAGTGGAAAAATCATGACAGAATATTATCAAACATCAACTTACCCCTATGGTTCAGTATTTATTAAATGATGTTTTAGTGTTCTCCATTTTAATTTGCTTCAATAAACCATTTGTTTAAATGTTAACTCAAAAAAGGAAGTCCAAATAACATGCCTGGTTATGAATGTGTATGATGATTACTGACATGCAATGGAGTAGGGAGGGCTAAGGGAAGAGGGATGTTTCTAAGAACTCCAATATACAGGACTTTTATCAAATGCTTAAATTCACTCATGGCACTTAAATTCTTTATAGTGGACTTGCACAACACCATTAGTATCAGTGTTACAGCACACCTTAATCCGGAACAACATGAAGCATACAAAAAATGATGTCTCTTAGATGAGATCCAAAGGGATACAAGGATGTAAAGGTGAAAAAGCAGGGCACAAACAGATATCAGATACCTGAATAATAATTCCCGAACTGCTTACTTAGTCAGATCACCCTTTTTTGACCAGAAAGTTCCCCAGGTGCCTGCAACTAATGTACACAAAAGCCTTGAGCTGAGCATCTGATTCACAATCTCTGTTTACTGGGGCCCAGAAATTTGATCATGACTAATCCACACCAAAAAAAACCCAGGTAGGTTGCATAAGGTGCAGCAGTAGCTACTTTCATTTTCAAACACATTTCTATATGTAACAACCAAATGAATCACAATATCAGGACGTAGGGCAGCTGGGTCCAGTTTTGGTACTATTTTGGGCTCTACTCTTGATTGTGAGTTCTACATTAAGTCAGTTACTGGATAAAAATGTGAAATACCAGAACAAGGAATGGAGCCCGTGATACTCTTCTCTCCCAGTATTACATACTAACCACTAGACAGCAGATATTTAATCATTCCAGCTGCTGCCTGTGATTTAAATGACAAACAAACAACAAAACAAAACCCCAAGACACTTAAGCACACATCTTCAGTAGTTGGGCTCTACAAGTGTTCCAAACAGATTTCTGTTTCCACGGCACTAAATCAGATGTCTCTGGGCCCACCAGACACATGCTAGATTCAATTCTTTACATTTTCTGTAGGTTAACAGGAGACAAAATCCCAGAGAGGAGGCAAGAGTGGTTTGTTGTACAAGACACATTCACTACACGTGTCAAATGATCTGCTAGTGAGCTGGACCTGTTACTGTAGGTCATCAGACCATTGTATCTTGGAAGACTCCTACACCATTTGAGAGCAGAATTCTTCCAAGTGCTGGTAACCTTTAAGCTCACCTGAACAGAGCTGTCAGGCAGAGAGATACCCAGGAATAAAAGGTCAAAGGAAGCCAACATCACCACAACACTGTAGAAAGAAACTGATGCACAGAAAGTTCCACCTGAACATGAGGAAGAACTTCCTTATTGTATGGGTGACTGAGCACTGGACCAGGTTGCTCAGAGAGGTTGTGGAGTCTCCCTCACTGGGGATACGGAAGAACTGTCTGCACACAATCCTGTGCCATAAGCTCTACAATAATCCTGCTTGAGCAGGGAGGTTGGACCAGATGACCCCACTGTGGTCCCTTCCAACCTGACCCAGTCTATGATTTCAATTACTACTGCTTCTCTGTAAAACCTTAGCTAACCATTGCTAAAATACACTCTACTTTTCTCCACCTAAAACGCCTACTCAGACTGTGTTTGTTTGGTTTTTTACCACATGCACATTAGGAATACGTCACAAACATCTTAAAACATATTTTGTATTGTGTTGCCTTAATAGAAAAAAATGCCTTTAAAAAAAATAGAAAAGGCTACAGATCCTTTCAATTTACCACACATCAATCTTTGCCTGTGTAGAAGATCACATGCTCTTTCCTACTGAAGATGCAGTCAGTTTAAATAGAGCCATTCCAGTTCTTTCATTGGTGGTATAAATCTTCAAATCTCAGTGGAAGAGCGTAGTATATTTCTATTGTTAGTGAATCATTGACAGAACAGACTCAACAGTTAAAAAGATTCTAATGTGACAATTTATATAAGCAGAGTAATTAAAGTATATTAGAAATCCAGATAATCTCTCCCAATCAAGCCAATGAAGGGCAGCCCATGGGCATTCAAATTACACATTGCAATTTAGCTCAGGGTCACCTTCCCAAGTTAAATAGTACCAACAGAAAATACCTTCAACAAAATGATCCTTACTCATAACTAAAACGATTCAGGAAATTACATAAAGCACTTTGAAGATATACACATTTTAAGAAGTTAACCACTTTAAACCACTACTTTTTTACTTCTACTGATTTGAAGACCAGGGCCAAATTTAATTTCTCAGACATTACTTGAAATATTCACTAAAACATAGGGAAGAGAGGAGAAAGTGTTTCAGATCACTCTAAATGTTATAGTGAAGTATGGCAGTAATATTTTCTCACATTACCTGAGAGGTGTTAAAACAGATGATGCAAGATGTAGTAATTAATGAATTATACTAAAAACAGATAAGGAATCTAGTGCTTATGCTTTTTTAATATTCTCATAAGCGGGTTTTTTTACTGCTTTTGTTTAATTTGTTTGTTTGTTTGTTTAATGCATCTTCTGCAAATCAATCTATGGACTACACAAGTAAAAGCAACTGATTACATTTTGACTTAAAATGAAAAGTAAATCAAAACCAGTACATATAGTTTTCCAACTTTAAGGTTGTCTGAAAAACAAAACAAAGCATACAAAAAATTGCCCCACAATACAAAACCATTTCAATTGAACCCATAATACACAAAAATGGCAAACATACACTATTAAAATTTTAAGTCCAAGTTCCTAAATTTTTTAATACACAACTTAACTGCTACTTCTTTACAGAAATACAATTCAAGAAATGGGGCTCTGTCTGAAACTAATACAGAGGAATTTGCTAGATTTATGTTCTTCACTGAATTATTTAGATTTGAATGTAAGAGAACAAACTGTATGTACCACAGGAAAAAACTGAATTGAAACTCTCAGGCTTTTAAGACAGTCATTTTTTCTATAGCAATATGAAAACAATATTGTGCTATGATATATAAACAGCAAAGTTCTTATTGATTAAATGATCTTCCCAAACAAGGAATCACTAAAACTGGCAAAAGCAGCCATGACCTAATCCTCTTCAAAGCTTTCAAACCAAGCATTCAGAGTAAGGGATGTTAGTTTGTCAAACTGCAACAATTCGGAACACAGCAATCACTTGAAACTTCAAATATTCTTTGGGAATTCACCTTCTGGACTTTTAGAAGGAAACCATACACTGGTGTGACAAAGACAAAATCTAGGTGTAATTCATATATACTCCTTTACTTTTTTTCTACTGGAGTGCAGAAGCTGCACAAAGGCCAAAGTGGTACTAGCCCAAATGTTCCTGCCCTTCACTGAAGAACAGTGAAAGTTCCCATTGACCTATTGACTTGGCAGAGACAAGAGAATAAAAGGAGACAGTATTTTTAAACTCATGAAATTGCAGGAAGAAAATTGGCTATTCTTCAAAGAGGTAAATGGGCACACAGCAAATCCAATAGAATTTAACTAAGAAAGAAAAAAAAATACACAAATGATGTGTCAAGCAGAGACACTCCCTACTATATTATACCACATTCACCCCATTCTTCCTGCAGTGACTTTTACCCCATGCACTTACATAGAAGAGACACTTGGATACTCAGTGAGACTTGCAATGATGCAGGCCAAAGAAATTATATAATCATGAGATCCAAACGAATACTCCATACAAACACTTACAAGAACTTTCCACTGATTGCTTGATGAAAGTCATACATAAATGGAAAAATGGGTCAGCAGTCTACCTGAAGCAATTCCCACTAAACTACAAGAAACAGCAAGGATTTGGAAAAGAACTAGCATATAATATAATTTTGGACAAAGTAAAGGAAATCAAACTTGGAATTCTTTTCTACTGACTAGATTTTCTTTATTTTAAAGACATGCAGTACAAGTGTCACCAAAATTCTGATTTTATAATATGCAATATTGAAGATGGGGCAATAAGTTCTGATGATTTTTGTATGCATTTAGCATCCAATTTTAGAGGACAAAGGTTTATTACTAAGTCTGCATTAATGACAGAAAATATGAACAAATCTTATGGTGCTCCTTCAATCCACTGATTCATAGGTAGTTTGTGGATGGGAAACACAAGGAAATGGTTTTTCTTAGTTACTCCAAAATATTCTAGTGTATTTCTGTTAGAACACATATATTTTCCAAAAGCATTCACTATTTTGTAAACAATTAAACAGCATAAGAGCCTCTTAGTTAACTGCTAATTCATTCATCAATAAATTGTTTTACCCATTTTTGAATGGCTAGGCTTTATGATTATTCCCTCTATATGCCTATGTGAAGAAATGTGCAAGGCAAGAGTTGAAAGACCACACAAATAAATTTTAAAAAATTATCTGCCCATTGAGGGACTCATCTCCTGATATAAAAGATTCTAATCTTCACTGGGATTGAAAGTGTTAATGCTGTGAATAAAATATTTTCAACTGCAACTGAATCATGTGAAGATTATCAGTATAGCAGCAATGTACAGAGGTGCTCCAGCAAGGTTACAGAGTTTAATATAATCCTCTCTATAGCTAAGCACAGTAATAGAGAACCCTGCGTTCACTGTGACAGCATGTTGTGTGCGCTCAGTAATGCTTTTAAAATACATGGGGAGAACAAGAAATCCCCAACATCCTTACCATTCTCAAAGACAAAGTAAAGATATTAACCAGAACGGACACACAACCCTAAACACAAAGGTATGGAAAAGTCAAACATTTAAAGCTGCAGAATATTACTTAGCACTTTCTCCTTAACCCTACTCAGTGGGTTTAACTGCATCACTGAAAAGATAAGTTTTTATGACCGGAATTTAAATGCAAGCAACAGAGCTTGATTTTGCTTTGTCTAGGTCTGCTATGGGGGAATATTACATCTGCCACAGCCACCCTAGCAAATTTGTGTTAGAGAGCTGTTTTCTTTTCCTAATCACATTTAGAAAAGGTAAGATTGCAAGAGCAGCAAAGACAACACAACCTATGTTAATTCAGTGCAGCTAGTTCACATTTCAGTTTGTGGAATACTGTTGGGGAAAACAGACACCTGATTTGAGCCCAACTGCAATTTTCCTTCATTACCTTCACTGGTGTTCAGCCATGCTAGCTTCTCCCCTGTACTACACAGGCATATACTAAGATTGCAGTTTCCTTTGTGTCTGTAATGCAAAATACAAACTGGAAGGCACAAACACAGAACATGACCCTTTGCTGTCCCAAAAGCTGAAGTTCTAGGAGAGTGTCCAGATACTCATTTTAGCATAAGGGCTCAGCCATTCACAGATCTCAGCCAAGTAGTCTCCCCTAAATTCTGCACTATTCAAGGCACTCAGAGTCGTCTTGTTGCTTTGAACAGGTGTTTGCTCAGTTCTTTTGAAGAAACAACAGAAAAAGTAGCAATAAAATGACATTTAGTTTCCCTAAGCAGACTTTCAGTATAGGTCAGATACAGAGTTTTTTAATCCACTAAAAGAACAAAGAAAATTAAGAAAAAAATGTAACAAGCTGCATTGAAATGGATACTATTCTAGGCTGTTGTAGTCCCCTTTTTTAGTTCACATATACGCAAAAATCCCCACCTAAACCAAATTTAATATTTATAAGTCATTGTCATATCACAGAACTTAAAATAGCTGCATTTCAATTTTTAAAAGCCTTATTTTGAATATAAATATTTTGCCACATTACAATTAGTTTTGATCAAATTAAGACAAAATTCCCTGTCACCTCACAAAGTTAGAGTTCAAAAGGAAAACACAAAACATACTCATTCACAACTGATGGGAAGGAGGAGGCCTACAGAAATCATTGGAAGTTCTGTGATCTGCCCTGACCATGAGACACTTCAGCCTTTGGTTTTGAAGATTTTGTTAATTTTTTTGTTGAAAAGAACTACTAGTAATCTTTTATCTAAAATATTTCTTAAAGAACTGAGAAACTGTCATTACACTTTTGTAACTTTAAGTTATCAGGGACCAAAGTTCTTTTTCTTTTTTTATAACAGGAGATTTTGTTTCCAAACTATTTTCTATTTAAAAGAACAGGGAGCCCAGATCACTTCGGGTTATATTTATTCAAGTTCAGACTTTATTAGGAACACAAATGCTAATATCTGCCACATAGGGAACAGAAAATGTTAAGTACTTATATGAAAACAACACATTGGTGCTGGTACCGTGATTCTTCCTTCTTGCCATCAGAACAGAACAGTTACAACCAAAGACTTGAGGGTCACAGCTAGTAAGTTTAGCACCATTTGTTCCTTGTTAAAGAGTATCTTCCTTCAAAATATTCAAAAGAAAGATCCACTCAACCCCATCAAAACCTTCTGAGTGAACTCCTTGCTTGCAGAAGCTGACTGCCCATGACTACATCCAGATGGCTTTTGAATAGTTCCAAGTATGGAGACTCCACAATATCCCTAGACAACCTGTACCAGTGCTCAGTCACCCTCACAATGAAAATAAAAGTGTTTGCTGATGTTCAGAGGGACTTACCTGTGCCTCTGGTACTGTCACTGGGCACCAGTAATAGCCTGGCTCCATCCTCTTCGCACCCTCCCCTCAGATAGCTCTATTTATTGATAAAATCCCCCTTTGCCAGTCCAGGCTGAACAGTCTTGGCTCTCTCAGCCTTTCCTCACAAAAGAGATGCTCCAGTCCCAAAATCATCTCTGTAGACCTTCATTGGACCCTATCCAATATGTCCATGTCTCTCTTGTATTGAGTAGCCCAGACCTAGACACAGTACTCCCAGCTGTGGCCTCGCCGTAAGCAGAGGGGAAGGATTCCCACCCTGAACCAGCTGGCAGTGCTCTGCCTACTGCAGCACAGGATGCCACCAGGATTCTTGGTGGCAAGGGCATATTTCTTGGTGGCTGAAATCCCTGATGAAGCTATATGGAAATCTTCCGCATCACTATAAAATGACTCATACGTGAATATAATTTATAGTGAGAATCAGAGTGCCAGATTATCTGAGAAACTAAATGCTGAAGTGAGGAGCAAGGGCTTATATAAGTCATGTTACTTAATAAACAAAGTGCAGATTATGTTAGATACTGCAGTATCTTTCCTAAAACTCTTTCATTTAAGCAGTACTTCTAAAATTCATCATACTCTAGACATTGTGTTAAACAGCATTTCCATTTGTATTTTGTCACTTGTTGGTTTTGTTTTGTGCATGGTTTATTAAAAGCTAAAGTCATAGAAAAAAACCTTTTTGGAAGAGACCCAGGGAGGTAAAACCCTTGGCTCAAAGGAAAGCCAATCTTCAATAAACTAAGGAGAAAATTCTACAACCTGTCTTAGAAAATTGTTCCAATGCTTGTGAAAATTTTATCCTTATTTCTAATAAAAACTTCTTTCCTCACAATCTCAGGCCATTGATTCCTACAATCTTTGTGACAAATCTGATTCCATCTTACCTACTACTCTCCTTTCGTAAGGATGAAAACCTCATCTTTCTCTGTCTCTCCTCCTAAGAGCATTTGCTTCTGCCCTCTAATTATCTTGTTCATCCTCTGCTCACCTTAAATTGGTATTTCAATGCTTTTCTTTTACTGGGAACCCAATATACTGCTTACTTATATAACATAATTTATTTGAACCGTATTCTTGTAGAACACCAGGAGGGCAATGAAATGTAGCTATAGCTAAAGCTATTGTCTATAGCTACACAACAGCCCGCACTCAGATACAACATATTTTCTGAATTCTTAAAAGCCAAGTCTTTTTTACCAATTCCTTACAATCTTTTTTTCTCAGAAAAAAATTTCATGAGAAACAATAACTGTATAGTGTGACTGGAATGCCAAGTAATGGTGCTGAAAGGCCAGCACTGAAATCCAGTTTTAGGTAAAGTAATTTCCAAAATCCTGCCTTTAGTTCTTCTGTGGGACTCTGAGATCAGCAGCAGCTGACAGAGAATTATAATGATGGGAAAGGTTCATCTCTTCTCTAAACTACTGTTTACACTTTTAAAAGTAATTTCTTTCAGTACTGATGGCTGAAATAAAAATTAAAGCTTAAAGGTTGATCCTAAACAGATAAGTTCTTACAATTCAGACCCCAGTAGTAAATCAGACTCCCAGTGCTGATGGACTCCCACACTGGGAAAGAGATACCACACACTGTACTAAAGTGGATCTCTCTTTAAGCTCACAGTGTTTCATTCAAATATATCAAAAGAATACTGATAATTTTGAAAGAGTTTACAATCTTAGAAATGTGATGGCAAAATTATGGCTATGCAAAGATCATTAAAATTCTTCTTAGCCATGCTATAAAAAATTTAAGAAATAAAATTCAAAGTTCAACAAATTGTATGAAACATTCACTGAGGACAACCTCTCCATTATCTAGCACAGCTTTAGAAATGCAGTTTCTCTCATTGAGCATGTCCTCACCCAGGCTCAAGTAAAAAGAAACAAAGATAAACTGGCAAAATTGTTATTCTGGCTGCAGATATTCAGATGCTGAGTTGGTGCCACCTCAGTTAAAATTTTCTGATGGGATCAGATGTGAAATGGACTCTGAAGATAACTGCACAAAGTCCTGAGGAGAGTATCAAAATATTAAATAATAAAACCCAAATACTGAAAACAAACCAACTAAAAGAAGTTGGTTTGTTCTCTTTACCACAGTTTTACCCACAGTTCTCTCTTCAGATATTCTGAAATAATTCCCAGTAACAGACCCATCACATCTGTAACACTGCCAGTATTATCACGCAACTCTTTTTTCAGGCAGGAAGCATGAAAAATACTTCAAAAATACTCTTAATTTAAAGCAAGACAGAGAGAGGAACTGTAGTTCAAATAAAGTTTTTCTTTTCTAAAATGAAACTCTCTTGCTCTAGCTTCTCTAGCTGTCTTTGCAAAAAACCAAAACCTATATAGATACTCTCTAGCAAGCTGTTTGGAGTCATACACTGTAAGTGGTTTAGGAAAATCTTCATCTCAAGAGAGAAAACATATTTTGGAAGGCAGGGAAACTTGTACTCAAGATAATGAACTAGCTTGTTTCCAAATTCGAAAACAAATTATTTCATTTCCTTCCTGCAAAATCAATTTTGTTCCTTATGGAGTATCTGTTGCAAGAAAGGATGCTGCTCATGTAACTTATCTTTTTAGTGGAGGTGATTACTTTGGATACAAAATATCCCGTACTGACATTGTTCCCAACACTGGGTAACACAGACAGTAGAGCTAATCTGTCATCCAGGAAGGATGGCATGCTTGCTAAACTTGTATCATCATCCCCTCTGAAACACAGTAAAAATCACTGTTAAAACTGATCGTTTATTAGATCAAAGGTACCATCAACAATATCAATTCTGCCTGGTAGTGTTAACAGGAAAATGTTTTACAAGTTCCACCACTGGGCATCCATTTAACTTCCAGCACCAGCTACGCTGTAAAACTATGCACATAATTTATCTTGCGACCTGTGTGTGTGTGGAAAGCATTATCCAGGCAAAACTTCTCACAGTCTGACAAAATGCTGTGATTTGCACTGTTCAGATGCTTGAACAGACTTTAAGCAATCATCGACAATAGTTTTTGTCTTCAACCTAAATGTGCTAAAATGTAACACTACATGAGAGCAACCTATTGCTTTAAGACCAGATTTGATAGAATACAACTAAATGAGCAATTACTACATTTTAAACTTGTCCATATCTTATCCATTAGGCTTAAGTATTATTAAAGTTCATATTTATCTTCCACATTTACAGCAATTTCTCCACAAAATACTCCGAATTCTTCCATGGTGTCCATGTTAATGCCTTTGCTTACATATAGCTTGAATAGACATTCATTCCAATCAGGTGAAATAAAGGGGAAACAGCCATTCATAATTCCTCAAGTTACTGTCATCTTTTCTTTACAGAGCAAGCAACAGCCTTCAAATAGTTTCCAGTTTAAGTCTGTCACATGCAGTTGATGACAGGTGTGCCAACAAATTCTCTTTTCCACACCATGGCAAAAACAATTTAATTACTCCCAATAATATACAAAAAAGTTTAATCTAATTATTTTTTATACTATAAAAAAAACATTTGATTATAATGACACATGCTGTAATGCCTTCCAAAAGACTCACTTCAGATAGAAAATATGCTCAATAAAATAGGATTGTAAGAAATTGTGTTGGTTTTGCAATATTGTATTGCATTTAATATCAAAACAGAAAGATGTTTAAAAACTTGCAGAATATAATTTTTTAAAACATTCTGATTTTATGTGCCTGTTTGTTACTTAATTTCTTAAGATGCACTTTCCTAGTTTGCAATATTTGTTTTTTTTTCACTGAGAAAGTAGCTGATGAAGGTGTTTTCTGATATTTTTTTTTTACAAAAAACCCACTATAGTGAAAAACTGGCATGAGCCCTGAGACACCTACCATCTCCTACTACTCTGCCTATGTTCAGCAAGTCATGTCCTTGCCATGCAGCATCACCTACCACAGGCAGACAACACTTTGTTAATAATGTCACAAATAACTTTTAAAGTTTTCTATGCAGCCGCTGAAAGAATTCAGAGACAACTTCAAGACACAGAGTTAAATGTTGAAGCTGTTTTTCCTATTTTGCTCTTCAAAGCCCTAAACTAGAAAATCCCTTGAGTGAAAAGTCAGAGAAAGGCTACCGTCCCTTCTAGGGTTAAAAGATGCTTTTGTAAGATTTTTAGGTCAGATTAACCTTTTGCTCACAATAGGGCTGGTTATTGGTTTTATTTTTTACTGTCTTTAACACAGGTAAAAAAATCAATATGAAGCGAGACAAAGGGCTCTGGAGGCCCTGGCTGCACCAGCTTTTGGTTTGGCTCATACACAATCCTACAACATGCTGAGGCTGGGAAGGATTAGCCTGCTTGTGTTGAGTAAACCGATGATACTCAATAAACAGTTTCTGTTGTAAACCCCTTAGGACGTGCAAAGCCACACTAGTTGGCATTAGACCAGATAAGCTGCCGAACCAGCTGTAATCTCATTTAGACCTGAGCTGATCCTCCTGTCCTTTCATTCCACAGGATCAAAGCAAACCACTGAGGAGGCAGCTGTATTATAGCAGCAGTGCTTGCTGGATGCGGCAAACATTTCATAAATTCCTCTCCTTGAAGCAAGCCTGCACATAATCTACCCAGAGCCAGTTCAATCAATGGATTTCTGAATTCATTAGTCTTATTATTACAGGATAACTGTTTTCTCCACATAGTGTTGTAGCTTTTGCAAGCCAACTTTGCAAAACAGCTCTTATTGCTGACCATTTCTTTCTGGTAATGTGCCTTTGCATTTTTGCAGTGCCACATGAAAATGATTTAAATCACTTCAATGAAGTATTTTTTTAAAGACTAGAAATAAAACCAAATCACGAATATACAAGTAGGAAGCCTTGAAATATAGTACACTCTTCCAAGCATAATTACTGGCTACCTGTTTGAATGCTTCCATGCATCAGTAATAATGACCAATGTTTTCTGAGCTCAAATAATAACAGGAAAAGTAGAGATTATATCATTGTAGCAGCATAAATACAGAAAAAAATACAGATGCAAAAGCAGTAATTCTAAGAAAGATATTTCTATTTGCCTTTTACTCTTTGTGTTCTCTGGAATTAAAAAGCAGAAATATTTTCATTGTTGAAGAAATGAATAGCACAACTTAGGAAAACTAGAAAACCACATAATCAACAAGTCTTTTTAAACTAAGCAAAAATTAAAACCAAGGCACTGGATCAAATAAGACTATAAGGTGCAACATTTGATTTCTGTATCACATTTGGAGTTTTCACTCTAGTTGCAATTATAGATAAAAAATATTATAGCATAACCTTAGAGCTTTAGAAGAACAGAATGTTTAATTCAGAAAATGCATCAACTGATCCATTTCCCACCAGTGAACTCTGCAATATAGCACATATTCACAGATGAACAAAGTAAAATTAGAGTTTCTACTTACAATGGAATAAGGAAAATATTATTAGAATATTTTTCAGTCCTTTTAATTGCTAATTATATTAATCATTAATGTAAAGATTTAGGTTTTCTGAAACAGGTGCATTGGGGGAAAAAAAAAGAAAATTGATGTAATAAGAATTATGCACCACAGAGCAGTTTTTTTAGGTCATATACAAGTAACTACTGATTCTTGGATCACTCCTTGAGCAATGAGTAGTAGCCAGAAAAAGAAGTTTGGTCTGAAAAATAAGGAAGGTCAGGTAACCTTTACAGGTAAGGTAAAAATAGCAGTGCTTATGACTTACTGTTATTTTCAGCCAGTATAAATATGCAGCACATTCATGCACAAACTGAAAAGTCAGGAAGATCCCTCACAGAGAACTGCTCTGAGTTTACAGAGTGCAAGAGAAAGATCTGTATCATCTTTGCAGGCACACCCTACCCTACACTGCACAGATCTATTGTACATCTGTATATGGCTGCTCATGTTTTTATAAGAGTATAAAAAAAAGTTCTTGTAATAAAAAGATTCAATGAAGTAGGATAAAAATCAAAGTTTAACACATACAAATGATTTTTAACAGATTACAGAGATGCTTAGTATGAAACTTTTTCAAGCACTACAGCACAGATGTGCTAGAGCATGTCATATGCAGCTGGCAAAGATGAACAAAAGGTATTTGCACCTATCATCTACAGATGTGTAAAAAAGTCACCACACATCTCTTCCGCAATCACTTAGAAACCATCTGATGTGCTAGTTAATGATTCCCCTCTCTCCACTTCATTCTTCAGACATAAAGGGGTCCCATTTAACATAATCACTTAATAACAGCAAAGTGATGGGTATCAGAACTCTAATTCTTCTAATATTTGCAAAATCCAGCTCTTTGTAATAATAATAACACCATGATAGCAAACTGTAAAACTGTGTAATTATACTTTAATTGTATTGTGAGGCATGCATTAATCACAAAGTTTAAGTACCAAGGATGGAATTATAATAATTCTGTAAAACAAATTTAAGCTAGCTAAGTAGGTCAGAACCACTAGCATGCAACAGGAGACCTCTGGGAATTTATCAGTTAATGGCTATTTATGTGCAAATGAGTGCCCTCCAACCCTCCCAAATCCTGTGTAGCTGAAGGGTATTTCTGTTAACCAGGAGCATGCTTAACTGCTGAGGCATAAATTAAACCATTTATTGGAATGATTTTAATTCTTCTCTCCCCCCACCCACTCTTACTACTCCCCTCCACCCTCACTAGCAGCAAAATTTACAGTATTAATTTACATGGAGATAGGATTGCTGAAGAGTTTTCAGAAATTACTCTGTTTCAAGAGAGAGCAGGAAAAAGAGAACAGGAAAAAAAAAAAGAGCAAGAGACAACCTTTTAGTAAGAGACAGTAGCAATGCTACAGTTAATCTTCAAATCTTGGCAGGTTGAGCTATTAGAAATTCCAGAGGTTCAGTATCACAGTAGTGCAGTGGAAACACTTTCAAAGTGAACTTTAATGAAATGAAATTCTGTTTTGCATCCTCACAGAATCATGGAACCTTTCAGGTTGGAAAAGACCTTTAGGATCATGAAGTGCAAACACTAACCCAGCAGTGCCAAGTCCACCAGTAAACAATTTCCCCAAGTGCCACATCTCCTTTTTTAAAATACCTCCTGGGCAGCCTGTTCCAATGCTTGACAACCCTTCCCAAAAAGAAGTTATTCCTAATATCCAATCAAAACCTTCCCTGGTGCAACTTGATGCCATTTTCTTACCTCACATTCTAAATTTGGAGAAGACAATGAAGCTCAAGGGGCACTGCATCCACTGTATTTTCTGTCCTAACATTCAGACTGTACACATATCAAAGGTTTTCTTTCAGGAAAGAAAACAACAAAAATTTCTTGGCTGCAAGAAAAGAACACCTTCAATTTTTGAGTTTGACTTGGATAAAGCTAGTCATTTTTCATGTCTTGGGAAAATAGATACCTTTACAAACTACCTGGAATCAAGATGTATTGAATTTTCACTGTGATGTAAAATGGGGATGATTTACAGACAATATAAATGATTTCTCAACACTTATAATCATAGCAGTAATTCAGTACAGCAAGGCAAGATAATGTAAGCATAACTTCAAGATTCACTTTTAGGCTTATAATTTCATATGCTTGGGGTCTCTTTTTTTTTCCCTAAGTGCATGCACACATATTCTCGCAAAGCCTAGGGTCTCGGGACAATAAAACAGCAAAAATCTGATTATCCTAGCATCAATTAACCACAGCTCCCCATTACCCTAAACAGGGTCACATCTCCCCAGTGCCTAATAATTATATTGTAAAATCCCTTGATTGCCTGAATAAATTCACTCTTCCTATGATGTTTGGATGATCATGGTTGTGTTACAGTTAATTATTATTTAAGAGATAATCGCAGTACATTGACATCTTTCTGATGTCATCTTTACATCTAATACAAAAGTCTACATAAATGTAACACACTGGACAAATACACACAGTTTTGCCTCACCAATTCAAGCTGTTGTAGAATTCCCTTTATATAAATAGGTGTGGTATGAATCAGAGGAATTCCCTGTCAGCAAATCTTTAGCAGCTCTAAAATATTTTTAATTGGCAGATATGTGGAACACTTAGTCAAGTATTTCCAAAGGCACATCTCCAATAGCTAAACAATATATTCCTGTCCAGAAAATCAAAAGAATATCAATGAAAATACTCTGTTTCATTCTCATGGTTGACTTTTTGTGAGGAAAACAAGACTGCAAAAAGCAGTAGAAGGAAACCTCATTATCCTGGCAAGCACATCTGTACTTGCCTGCTCTTCCCTTCTCCTGCCCCTCAGTAAAGGTTGACACATCCCTGGCAGCAGGATGCTCCTGCTGCGTGCATAATGGCTGCTGTGGCTGCCCGTGCAGCCCCTGCATTACCACAGAGAGAGCCAGGAGCCTTCTGCCTCTTAACACAGATTTGCAAGCATGCACGTTAAACCAGACACTTCATACAACTCTTTGATAACAGCCAGAAATTAATGAATGAACAGAACTATCTGACCAAAAATAAGTTCACTCCTGTATTTTCAGAAGCATTAGCACATCTGCATTATCAGAGCCTGTGACAAGCCCAAAGTTACCTCCCCCTTCCCTACAGTGAGGGGCTGCAGCCTGGATTATGTCTGTACCTTACAGTCATTGGCAGGGGCTCAGCACTGCCCTCAGGCTTTAATTAACCCCAATTAGCGATAAACAGGGCCTTCTGGTTGTGAAAGAGGGAATAGACAGCATCTTCAGCTTAATCAGACAACTATGTAAACCACAAACTGCTTTTACCTTTCTCTACTTGCTCATCCCAAAAAAAGAAATGTTAGGAAGGGGCCCTCAAAAGATCCTGAGATGATACACAATGAACATGTTGCAGAGCATGCCTTCCTCTTTCCAGTTTGTTTTTAGGGAGGATATATATGGTGACCTACTATTTAGGGCTCATTTCCCATTAAACACATTTTCCCTGTCCCTGTTTTAGTACCACTGTAAAGAAAGCTGGAGCATTTAGCCACTGGCAATTAGTGACACCTGGACTTGCTCCAAGCCAAATAAAACATGGCAATGCACATCTACATGCCTGTATCAATGCCTAAGAAATCATTTGCAAAGTGATTTTCTAGACAGATTTCAAGACTCAAACAAAAAAGCCACCAAAAACCCATCACCCTTTTCAGCAGAGCCACTGTCCAGTGCATACAGTAGAAGCCATCTTTGCACTCCCACCTCAGAAATTCCAACAAGTACGTTACAGTAGCACTAAACAGGTTCAATTCTCCCCCAACAGAACAGGGAAATTTTAAAAAGATCTAAAAAAAGAAAATAAGTTCAGTTCCACAAGACTCTCCTGAAGCCTGCAAGAGTACTACTTTTGCAGCCTACTCTAAATAACGACTTTAAATTTCTGTCCAAAATTAGCCAATTCTGTCTCCAGTAGCATGAAGAATAACAGAAAACCTGTAACATTCTTTTACATACTGGCTAAGTTCAAGCATGTCTCCCCTTAACTCCTCCTAGCTGAAATAATTCCCAAACTAATACAAACTGCCTACTCTAGTCATTCATTTCTGTGACTCTCTCAAATTTTCAGTTTATTCATAAATATTTTATAAAATGACATATCCAGAACCGCATACAGAACACTGCAGCTAAAGAGAGAATAAGCAGCTCTTCTCACCTGCAGGAGTTTTATTAACCCACTTTACAACAACATTTAATTTTTTTTGTTGTTTCTTCCTAAAGCAGAATCATATTAGGTCCTGCTTTGTAATATCATACAGACTGTGTGCATAAAAAAGTCACTGTTAAAAATTAGTTAGCCGATAGATTGCAGTCAAATTTCAGATTTTCTTGCAGATACAGTGGTCTTAGAAACTCACATAAATAAACATCATGTAAACAGAGGTGGAAACATTAGTAGATTTACTTCCCACTTCTTGCAAGATACAAGGGAATACACAAACAATTCTAGCTTTTCCCCCTGCACTAAGTGGCAACTGTGCTAGTGCAGGGACAATACTGGACCTTGCAGGAATCTGTGCTGAGCAGACAGGCAGCAAAGTCTACAAGCAAGGGCAGAAATGGGGTAAGAGCAATGGTAGCTTACCTCACTTCAACCAACCCCAGATGTGAAGACCCCTGTTTCTCTCACCTCCCCATATTTTGACAGTATGGCTGCAAGTCAAGCATTCCATGCTCTATTTCCATGTGTTCTTCCTGATTTCGGTACTCGGCCTTCACTATTTCCTCTTGTTGATGGTAATTTATTTTGAAATATCAAAATAATTTAAAATTCAGGCTTTCTTTTCCATTTGAACACAGAGAAATACCCTCTAATTTCTGGCTACATACAAACTCAAACCCTACAATTTTTCATCTAGTCCAACTTGTGCTAAACAGTTTTTCATTTTCAGTGATATGAACAAATGCCATTAAACACTGATAATACTAAGATTACACAAGTAACACTGAAGCCTTACACTACCAATGATTTTTGTGAAAATTTTCTCTTTCATTCCCATAGAGTCACACCATTTTACAGAAAAATTGTTTGTGCTTTTAAGGCTGCTGTTTTGGTTTTTCTGCCTTTTTTTTTTTTTTTTTTCCGTTTAGGATACCCAGGAATGAGTACACTAGAAGTTGTTTATGTCCAAGAAGAAATTCAATCATAAGAAAAAGCATCCTAGGAGATAAAGAATCAAACAGTATATACCCAGAAAAACACTAAAGAGTAAACAGAAAACACAATGTATTGAGATTCATCCCTTCTCTTCACTTGGTCTTTGCTTTCAAGAAAACACACCAAATTGTTTTTGCTGATTAGACAATCCCAGAAGTTAGTAGCAAGAGTTTATTCTGGTAGGTTACAGCTGTCAGTAACAGAATCTGAAACAAATTTGGAAAAAACTAAGGAAGTGGCTATTTCTCATCACTGTAGCTATTACTCAGTTTCTGAAGTATGAGAAATGGTGGGGGGGGGAAAAAACCCAAAAGCTTGTTCTACTGAACCACTGAACTGAATCTTTCAAAACTGCACAAAGTGCTTCAATCTATGTTGTGTCCAGCATCCAGCAGGTGCTTTCCTTGATTTTCATTTTCGTCCATTAAGACAAGTACGTTTTTCTGTTCGGTTAGCATAAGGAATCTTCCTTGGAGTTTGTTCAGATTTTTTCCTCCACTTTAAATGTCAACTTTCTTTAAAACACATAGGCACAAATTAATTCACCTCTCCAGAGATATGAACTCCCATCCCAGGGGCTAGCAATGGAGAGAAGAGCACAAAGGGAAATATTCTGGGTGAAGCAGAGCCAGATGTGTCTGGTTCAGTGCACATAATTGACTCATCTAAACATTCTTGACACATCCAAGACAGGGGCTTGCCATTGTCCCAAAATGTACCCCTGCTATTTAATGAGTCAGGTTTCTGATTCTCTGCCGAGAGCCTAGAAACCCCGGGCACAGCTGGGCACCTGGGCAGGCAGGGCCGAGCCCTGGGCCCGGAGCCAGCTGCCCGTGGCTCCTCCATCCTCCCGCGCAGGCTGTCAGTAGGAGGCAGCATTGGCTCTGCCAGCAGCAGCTCCGCACCGCAAAGTACTTGGGAGCGGGCTTCATTCTTCTGTCATTATATAAGCAAGATGACACTGTTCTCTAATCCAGCCAAAGCTGATAAGTACCATCAACCTGTCACTTCCTACATTTCAAATTCTAACATTGCAGCATCAAAGAGTTTTTACATTTCGATTTCTTTTGCTGGCAGCGGTCGGTAGCCTCTCATTCTCCCACGGTGTTCTAATGCAGCATTTGCACACCGGGGTTACTCCCAGCCTGAATAGCAGGTCATCCCCTACTCACTGAGCTCATCTGCGGCCCATGTGCTAGGCAATTTAGATCCAATCAGCCCTTATTTAGCTCAAGAGTAATGAGCAGCATAGTGACACAGACTTAAGCCTGACCCTCAGGACACTGCTCATCAAGCAGTAAAACTGTGACAAAATCATTCATCTTCCACCCGCTGGCAAGAAATAATACTCGCACTCACTGTATTACTTTTTCAAGACATAGAAAAAAAAAAGGTCCTGAATTTTCATGATGTGAGACATTAATTTGCAGAAAGCTGAATTCCCTTAAACCCCCCTGTTGCTATGAGCTCACCAGGGGGAAATAGGCCTTAGGAGACTGAAATGGAATAAAGAAAATTGCTTCAGCTTTCTGTTCATTTTAAATAAGCCTTAAATCTGACATGAGATATCCTAAAGAGAGAAGATATATAGATCTTGTAAGGTAACGAAGAAACAATCAAAATTAAGAGATTAGAAGGCTACTTGCATATAATGATTTTATTGGCAAAAATATTTCTTTTGTTTAACATCCACAACAAAAAAAAACACTCCATATGAAAAGCCATTTTCACACCTCATGTGAAGAATAAAAGGGAAACCAAGATGAAAGTTAATTTAGGGAAAATAGTTTCAGAAGTGAGACACTTCCATCAGAAAACAAATCTGTGCTTTATGTCCTTCAGGGAGCACATATTTCTCTAAACAACTGCAGGGTCCCAAGCAGCAGGTTCTCACTACACCTGGATATGGTTTTACTCTTTTTTTCATGTATTTACTCTTTCACAACAGAAGTCTTGTACTGTTGTCAGGTAGGCTACAGAAAGCTTATGTGGATTAATCTTTGGAAGATAAAATGGATACGATGGAACACAAGAAGTGTTTCCATCTGTAGCACAGGGGATTGAACTGTGTATCTTCATGATTCATGTCTCAGTACTAGATTTGTGTGAGTTTCTTTAGCTTTGGGTACCTACCAAGACTGACTTTTTTTGGGCATCAACAGCTGGAAGGTTTTTTGATAGCTTTTAATGTTTCCATTTGCTCCAAAGTGATTCTAGAATAGAATATTCTAAGAATAGAAGGGATGCAGAATGACCATCTAGTCCAACTGCCTAAGTAATTCAGAGCTGATCAAGAGCTAAAGTAAATTATTAAGGGTGTTGTCCAATTGCCTCCTAAACACTGACAGGCTTGGGGTAATAGCCACTTCTCTAGAAGTTTGTTCCAGTGCCTGACCATTCTCTCAGTAAAGAAATGCTTCCTAATGTCCAGTCTAAGTCATCCCTTGGTGCAGCTTTAAACCACTGCCACATGTCCTGTTAGAGGAGGCCAGGAAGAAGAGCCCAGCATCTCCTTCTCCACATCCCCTTCTCAGGAATCTGTAGAGAGCAATGGGGTCATGCCTCGGCCTCCTTTTCTCCAAACCAGACAAGCCCCAAAACCTCAGTCACTCCTCATAGGACAAGCCTTCCAGCCTTGTTGCCCTCCTTCTAAGGCAGATGCTCTCTATCACATCCTAAACATCAATGTGAAATTGATGTTAATCAATTGTTCAACTTTCACATGTCTACCTACTGATTCAAGAAAATGGGCACTGAGAAGGGAAGTGAAAATTCTTGCAAACCTGAACCAGTGACAGACATATACAGGAACTTTCTATATGCAAAGTATTTAGGGACACATTTCCAGTGCATGCTGATGTCTCATTTCATTTCTTTACACAGTAATATTCTAAGAGCAGAGGAGAAACAATCAAAACACACATAAGTTTTAGCTAGTCAGCTGTGAAGGTCAGAATACAAGGGACAAATTTGTGAAACATTATTTTAGTCTCCAATAAAAACCTAAAAAAAAAAAGACCTCAAATCCCACAAAGTAAGAAGAAGAAAAGAAAATTCAGTGTTAATTACCAGAGCCACACCTTAAGGCAACAACTGTAGCTAAGAACACACAGTATTTGCTCAGAAGGTGGTAACAGATTATTTTTAAGGCTTTAGACATAGGAAACCTCTCAAGATGCTGCTATATTCTAAATCTGTGTTTGCTTCTCATGCATTAGAGCGTTTAGAGACATGATTTTCATTACACTCATTTAAACACCAGTTTTGTTAATGGAATACCTGAACTTAAAAAAAAAAAAAAAAAAAAAAACAAACAATAAAAATACTTCAAAAGATAGGTCAAGTTACCATAGCAAGACATGCTTGGCCCCAAGCATAGGATGTTTGTTGCAAAGTGAAAAAGGAAGGATTTATTTCCTTTTTTTTCACACAGGTGAACAAAGTTCAGAGCAACTTTTAGTGGTCATTCATTAAGTGTGGGAAATCTTAGAGCTAAACTAACATCTTCTGACTCTCAGTTCAGTGGCTTAGTCACAGAGCTGCCTTCTGTGCTTATCAGGACATCACAGCTGGTAGCCCTAAATATCCTCACAGGATGGGATGGGTAAGCGAAGACTCATGATCTTCCAAAGTCTTCTGAATACAGTTTTCAGAAGCTCAACATCAGAAAAAAGATTTTACAAAGACTAACACTATAACCCCTGAGGGGGAAGAAAAGAAGGAGGGTGGACCTTTCTATTCTCCTCCTGAGCTTATCTACTGACTTACACAGTAACAGAGAGGGGGAGTAATGCTTCTGTTGGTCTCAAAAAAGCTTCCCACAGGCTGTTTTGATGGCAAGTAAAACTCAAAAAAAATTACAAATGACTGTACATTTCCATAGCAAAGATATACTGGATAATCCATTCCTATTGTGGTTTCTCTCACAACCTCAAGGCTAAACACACTCAATCAGATAGAAACATTCATCTCTCCTGTTACCCGTGGCCCAATTATTAATGTAACTTTCTGCTAGAGACAGTTTACTTGGTCAATATTGCTGTAAGAGCTTATAAAATATACACATTGAAATTTTCAAAAATTAGCAAAGAAGTATAAATAGGCACATATGCATAAGAACAGTTTTCAAAGCAAAATTACCATTTATTATGGTATTAAGTTAGTGGTACTTCTCATTTCTCCTACAGGAATTAGTACCAAGTCTCCCTGAAACTAGGCAAAGATGTTTGGAGCACAGCAAGGTATCTACTCACATTTTATAGTCCTCTAACTCTGTGCTAACACTCAACAAAACCCAAATGCCAGGATAACAATAATAAGAGAAAGCTCATGTCAAAGCAATACCCCATTACAATACAAGACATTTTAGCATGTTTGAAACACTTCTTTTAAGTATTGCAGATACTACAGCCAATTTCTCCGGGCCTTCTATCCATTTTTACAGCAAGTTCTGTCAAATCTATTTAATGCCTGTACTTTTATTAACCTAGGGCTTCTTTTTGTGCCATGAGGCACTCAGATGACAGATAGTGCTAGAGATTTGGAACAAATGAAAGCACACATGGGCAAACATCCTGCATTTACCTTTCAGTAAAAAAAGGAAAATAGAACCAAAACAAAACAATAAGTGTTTTAAACCATTGTTTAAAAACAGAAAAAAAAAGGAAAAAACTTATGACTGAGCTAGAAGCAAAATAAGTAAGCATAGGAAGGAAGCACTTCACATTTTGATTTAGGGGAGTTTCTTGATTATTTACTGCTTTTTAAAAGGAGACAGTATTAAAACACAATCTTACACTTCACAGTGAATTTAACTATGAAGACCAAATACTTGCAAGTGCCAGCAAGTAGCATTTGATTCCAATTACCCACTCACCATGTATCAAAAACCGACAAAAATGAGTTCTCCTGCCAAGACATAGTTCTATTTAAATATATGGATCCCACAATAATCAAAATGATAACAATCAATAAAAAAGTGGTTTAAGAAACCTTATTTAAAATAGTCTAACCATAGGTAAATACAACAATCAAAAGCTACCACTGCTTTTCTAGAAGACAAGAAAAATACAAAAAAAAAAGCTGGAAAGGGTTATTTTAAAACACTGTGGTGTAAAAATAGTGAAGGCGGGGGTCTCTTTTCAGATGTCTTTTAAGAAAAAAGAAAGAAAACAAGCACACTTTCAAATCCTTGTATGCCAAGTTTTAGCCCAGAGCAAGTTTTCACTGCTATGTTACAAACCCTTGAAAATAAAGGTTTATAATGGAAATGCTGACAGACCCTTAACCACAGCAGCATGAATAGCTATAATTAAAGAAGAGCTTTTGGCTACACCTCACTCTGACAATGAAAGACTAGAATTTTTACAGTATCCTCAAATAAAAACAGCTGGGAAACCTGGAATGAGATTCCAGCAATCCAACAAGATATGTTAAAGGAGATTGCTAAAACTATTTGACATTTTAAACTTTAAATATTGAGGCACTTAGTTAACACAACCAAGTCAGTATTTTCATAATGCTACTTAATCAGCAATAAAGAATGCTCCTGTGAGCCATCATCTGGGGTTAGCAGAAAGTAACACATGAAGTTATTATTTCCTAACAGCCTAGAGGGAGCTGCTTGTCTCTTTAATCAGTGATCTCACTTCCTTCCTACCTGTAAATTCCCTGTCGTACAGTTATAAAATTATTAAGAGTACAGTGTACAGAAAAATTACATTCATGAAAGGCCTACTATCTCGTATCAGCCTGGATTTTAAAAATAAGCATTACATCCTTTTCTGAGTTTGAAAACAGACCAGGCCTAATCAGTCTGGTCAATTCAGTAACATTCTAGCATCTGGTTAGCACCAAGTTATCCATATCTTCTGAACTAAAAAATGGTTTTAGTGTTGTTTTATTTGCATGGCAACAGAAGACTGACTGTTTTCAGTAAGTCTGTCAAAGCAGGAAGATCACTAACATTTTCCTGTTCCATACATCCTGAAGATCAAAGTCTTTCATAAGTGTGAAGGAATTTAGTTCCTCTGGAGATGGGATAAACAGGCTGGTAGCAGTAACCAAATGTATAAATACAGAAACTGAAATAACTGCTAAAAGCAAGGCTCTAAAAATCTATCTCATACCAATTACCATTTGAACATGTTGGTAATTCAAATATTTCAGCAGAACTACTTTTTGTAAGAAAGGTACTAATACTGTCCTGCACCTTGTATGTAATGACCTGAGAAGTCTAGATTGAACTTCCATGCCCTCCTCTCTGTGTTACAAGAGGCCCCATAAGCCCCAGTCCTGGAAAGCTTAAAAATAATGCCAAGTTATAAAATAGACAATTTTTTCACCAGTCTGAAATTTCTCCCTATTTCATCTTTAGAAACAACACAACAAATGCTGTGTATTAGCTAATAGAGAAAATGTCAAAGTATTTTTGAAGTCTCCAATTTATTCCAGAAAATACATTCACTTGAACTGAAATAATAAATAATAAATCAACTAAACTTAGTTTTGTGCTTCATCTTTTTTCAAAAGACTGCCTGAAAAACAGTTGCCTTTGGATCTATAAGCTATTGACAGCTGCAGTCAAACTACTAGACTATAACAAAGAACCTAGTTAAAGAGAGATCTTGCATATGGGCCTCAGTATTCCTATTATGCACTCTTCCACAGCTCTTTACACATATTTCAGTCTTGCACATTTGAAGTAATGGCAGATCAATAGGTACCTCTTAATATCTTATGAAAAAAAAAGCAGTTTGGGCTTCAAACTGGAGGACTGCTTCTCAAAGGCATCAGTAGACAAAAAAATATGCTTATTGAAGGGCACTGTGGATGTTGAAAAATGAACTAGTACATCAAAGCAAAACTGCTTGGAAGTGGTAAAATATTATTTCCTTCTTTCCTATCGAACCCCAGACAAGTATTTAAATCTCCCTAACTGTAGTATTTGAATGCAGTCTTGGTAAAAGAGGAAAAAAAAAGAGAATGAAAAGTTGGGAAAATGAACACATTCAATGAAGAAACAAAATCAAAAAAACAACATCCACCCCAATTAATTAACACAATTTCCAAATTTCTTGTACCAAAGAAAAGATATTGTCTGAAATAGAAGCAACTGGATGACTTTCTAAAAAGACACTGATTAATAACAAAACATAATGATGTCAAACCTTATCTCCTGAAATAGTAAGGAAACATTTCAAAGATTCTACATGCACTGAAATATTGGTGGATTTTGAAATTTGACATATCATTCATAACCCTTCAGAGATTTCTCTTTCCATTTACTGAATTTCGGTAAAAAAATTAATAGGAACTTCAGTTTAACCCTAAAAACAAAATGTTAGTCTAAATCCACAACTTAACTAAACTTACCGAAGTCTGGCTAGAACAACCTGAAGAAAATTCAGCACCATGCTCAGCTCAGCTCCTCGACATGCAGGCAGCAGCATAGTAAAGCCATCATTTAGCAACTTTTCCTCAGATAGGCTCAAGTAGCAGCTGGTCTCAAACACTTCCTGGACCCCATCAATGTAGGTTGATAGCAGAGTCCAGAGATTTTGTCTCTGTGTGTAGTCATTTTTGGTTACTAAAAACTCCTTTGCCTTCTCACGGAAAGCATTTGAGACTTTCTCAGCCAGGGCACTAATGTCCATGTTCTTCTCAACATAAATTAAAAGGAAAGCAAAATGACCTCTCCAGATGAGAGCTCTCCGAGCTGTGGTGATGGAGGATGGAGTCAGGAAATCCAAAAGATCCAACACCCGACTCACTATATCTTCTGTCTCCACAACAATTGCCAGCACGAGGAACAGGCTAAAAAAGTTCTGCAGCCCCACTTCTGTCAGCTCCTGCATTCTTTTCCGATGGAACTTGGAATAAATTCTACATTAGAGAAAAAAACCAAACAAACAAACAAACAAAAAAAAAAAAAAAAAGGAAAAAGAAAGTTTCTTAAAGTATGCAATTTTCTATCTTCTTGAGTGACTAAAACTGTATTTTTATGCTTTTAGTTTAGGGTTATCCACTTCCAGTAACCCTTAAATTTTAACTACTCTTTTTTTCTCATTATTCTTATGGCTACTGGAACAAACATGCTCTTTCAGTTTCTGCTTTTGATTTAAAGCACACATTGTTTCCAATTGGAGGTGCAGCCTAACCCTTCCCCCTTATCTAACCTCTAGTACCAAGCTGAGCACATTATGAGCAGACTCTCTATTCTGTCTGTGATGGATGTCTTCCATACTGTGCCTTCAAATCAATCAAGTTTAGCCCATGAGGGCTCCTAGGAAAGAGAGCTGTCAAGTGACATCTCTTTGCAGCAGCAAACCATTCCTGTACACCAACTTCTTCCCTGGAAACTTCTTCATTTCCACATGGAAACCAGCTACTGGTTTCTGCTAGTATGTTATAGTGCTGCAACTGCAGTGATCAAAGTCTTACCGACCAAAGCATCATTGCAGTAAAAGGAAGATTTCTGTTGGAAAATTCCTTTTCTCCACAGTGCTTTGCCAAAGTCTGTATCAACTTGTACTGCTCACCTATGGTATGGACAGATTTGAAACAAAACAGAGAAACTGAGGCATTTGGAAGAGAAACCTCTCTCCAGGTAGGAAGATGCTATGAAACTTGATCTGCATTGCTTACAGGAAAATGCTCAAGTCATACACAGCTGATGGTGATAAGCACTGCGACTTTGAAACTTTAAAGTGGTTGACAAAAAGGAAAAAGCTTATACAAAGACATCTTTTCTGGGACCTTTGCTTGGATGTGGACTTGTATTTAAAAATCACCATTCCTATAACAGAAGAGTAATATGAAAATGGCATAACTTTTTGATTTTTGTGTTAAAAACCTTGGGTATACCCTTCACCATTAATTTAAAATAAGTTCCACCTACAGTAGTTAAACATCCATAAGTGTTGTTTTCCTGATCTATCACCTGGAAAATAGTTGGAAGTGGTGTTGAGGTTATCAAATCTAGCCACCAAAATTACAGCAAATCCAATTAATGTTGTTTAGTAGTAAATTACTACTGACAGGCATTTATGTTTTTCATGCATCAATTAATGCTTGGTTAGCTGCTGAAAACAGAGTTCATCCCAAAATCATAGCTGTAGGCTGTTAAATTTTGCTACTTGTGTAATTGATTTTTTCAAGGTAGAAATGAAGAAAAGTGCTTCAGCAGACTGATGCACTGTGTGTTGTATATTATTATTCCCCCTCTTAAATTAGGGAATGTAACAAGCTATAAGACCACAAAATGTAAGTATAATAAGAAAGAGTAGGCAAATTAAAATTCTTTTAAAAAGCAAGACACTGATACAGAATCGAACAATATATTTGTTTCTACGTAGTTGCAGTGATTCATAAAGCCAAACTTTAGTGACTATAACAACTTCTGAAGTGTATATAGACATGAGGCATACTGTTCTTTTCTGATAGCTAAGATAACCCTTCTTTTCTGGAAGAAAAACACCACAACTTTGTAAGGTGTGTATACACATGGGCATTTTTTAATGTTTATTACTTGTGTACATGAAGATCTTACTAATGCTTAATAAAGTTTTAATTAATTATACTAATAGTTAATAAAATATTTTTAAAAACTTAAAAGCCTAAACTACAACTATTTCTGTTTTCTCTATATAATGAAAAAATTTAACAAGTCTGTACTAATCATTACAACTGCTATCTCATTACTATAAGAAAAGTCTTACAGATTAGTACGCATCTAAAACATCAAGGGTTTCATTTAGAGCATATATATTTTATGGTTTTTTGTATCATGACTGACTGTACTTAATTAGTATATTCTAAGATTAAGTGAAATATTAAAATCCTCACAAAAATATTATGAGAAATTTTGAAAACCACTGAAAATAAATATTTAAATTTAAATGCAAGTCTAGCATGTGTCAGTCTGCATGTTCTTGAACAACACATGGCTCACATGCAGCTCAAATGCAATTTCTATGCTTTAATTACATTATCTGTCTGGCAACTGGGTTGTACCACTGCACTGGTTGCCAGTCTACCAAATTCCTGGCCAGTGGGACAAGGTAAATCATCCCACTCTGTGGATGCCAAGGTGATTCTTGGACCCAATTACAGCCTCAGCTGGCAACAGGAACTTCAGGGAACAACTGCTTTCTTCAAATCCCTCAGGCCCTTTACCTAATCATGAGCAGAGTGCCCTCTGCCTCACATGTGGATAGAAAGGCCCCTAACCCACTACACTTGTTACAAAATGAGACAAACTAAATAGCACCCATACCGTCCTTTAATCTGTTTCCAAGGATGCACACCATTGTTTTCTTCTTTCATAATCTGTGCCAAAATGCTGAGGAAAATGAAGTAACTGTTGCTGGAGTTGTACAGAGAAGGGACCTGCTGTTCACAGCAGCAGTGTTTCACCAACTCAAGCATTGACAAAGAAGTCTTACTAACATTTGCCAGATCCTTCAGACCAAGCCAAGGAACAGTAAAGCAGCTGTTCTAAAAGAATAGATGAAGACAGAAGATATTATAAATAACAATAAATGCCAATATTACAAAGGCAGTAAGATGCACTTCTTCACAGGAACAAAAGGATATGTTCCTATCACAGCTAAAACAATAAAAATGCATCGTAACTGTGTGCAAAGTATTTTTACAAGATCTTAAACTGAGTAGTCCTGATGAAAAATAGGACTTAAAATATATTATCATATTCTATAATTTCGTAATGTAACAGACCATAACAAATTTAAACATGATTACACAAACATAGCAAATTTAAGGATACTGTCATTGATTAGGTAGTTTTACACAAGTATAGCAATTAAGCTTGACTACAGGAAAATCAGAATTAATTGGCAAAAATCAAGGACTGTCTACATGCAAGTCTACATTTTTATATACTAATCTACTTACCAGATTCTTGCTGTAATAATCCCAGAGTATGGAGATGATAGATAGATTCAAATCCCAGAAACTGCACAAAGTCAAACAGCATTGAAGGTGCATTCGTAAGTGTTCCTCCAACACACCAGTCTTGAAAAGGAAATAAAAAATTAATTGTAGGATACATAAAACCAGTATGACCAAACAATTCAAAGTAATTTCCTAATATAAAAAATATTTTTAATTATATACTGTTGAGTAAATGCATCTTCTAATACAAGCAATGAACTCGAAGAAAAAAGCTGACAATTGCACCCTGCAAACCAGCCAATGCTGGTTCATCCCAGAAACACAGAATCATTTAGGTTGAAAAGACTTCTGAAAAGGTTCAAAGGAAAGAAAGTAGGAAATACCAAACAATTTGAACACAGTGAAGCATTCAGGTAGTAATTGTGTGATAATGAAAGTGGAATTATTCTCATCCAGCTTTTGGTAACAACAAAACAGAATTTTCATGGGAGGTAGGATATTAAGAGCTCCATGCTCTGAACTAAAATTATATGTTTAACCTAGCCTATTTTAGGCATCCTACTTTAGGGTGATAATTTCTGTAAGGGCTTAATTGTCTCCACTGGCTGCAAAAGTGGCCTAATGGACCAATTTGTGTGCAGTTGTCTTAAGAGTAGACTTTTACATGTGAGAGTCAGTCCAACACTTCTACCCCATGGCAGGGGTGTGGAAAGTAGATGATCTTTAAGGTCCTTTCCAAGCCAAAACATTCCATGATTCTATGACTTGCTCACAGTGCTACTTCTTATGATTACTATGTCTTGGAGTGGTTTTTTTCCTGTTTTCAATGCCTCACAAATGAGTCTAACTCATAACTTGTCTCTACCTGGCTTTACTTTCATGTGGAAAACTCGACTTGCTACACTTTATCACAACACTGCAAACAATTGTACAGTCACCTACAAGAACTCCTACCATGTCTGCCTTCTCTTCTTATGAACAATTAATGTAGGGCATATGGCTTCTAAAGTGGTACATTCCGAAAACAATTGAAATTGAAAAGACATTTTCAATTGTCATAGAAAATTATATATTCAAGACATTATGTGTAAGATACAAAACCCAATGAAATAGGAAAGTAACTTTCCAGTAAAAACTCATTAAAAATATTCAGAATAGTAATTCAATTGTAATAAAAATGCCTACAAATGAAAGGTGATACTCAACTATTTTTTTAGTATATGACATAACTATTAATTCTTTCAAAAAGACTTCCCAAAAAAAACCCAATCTTGCACAAAAACCAAGGGAGAGAACAGCTGGTTTTTTTTTTTTTTAATAAATAAAACAAGAGTCTTGATGTAAAACAAAAAAACCTGCAGCTGAACATATCTATTTCTCTAGAGGGATCTACCCAGTTACAAGGTTGTAAAAAAAATAAATCAGACAAAAATGAAACAAAAAAACCAAAACACACACCATTAAAAAAAAATCCCAGAAAGGGAATGCTTAGTCTTGAAGTTGTATTTTGAATCTAGGGTTATGTTTAGAATCTAATTCAACAAACAATGACTGCTTCAGTTAAATTAATTCAACAATAAACACAGCAGTTGAGAAGCTTCAATTTGAACCATTATTTATCTGTCCAACATTAGTTTTAGAAGAGTTTCCCAAACCAAGATACCATTGAAGGCTTTATCTCAAATTTAATATAAAAGAGTACCCAGACTTCAAATATCCCTGGGATTAATGGATTCTCTCATTGCTCTTTTGCTTAAAATGGTCTCTTACACTGCTGGAAATACTATCAGAACTCTTGAGGTAGTCAGCTTTTAATTTATCACAGAAGGGAGCAACACCTGATACTATCAAAATGATAGTACTATCTAAACGTAACATTTTTCTCTTATGACCTCCTACTGTAGTAACAAAATTAGTTTTCCTAGAAACCCAAGAAATACTTCTCTATCTCTCTTAAGGTAGAATTAACCAAAAATACAGTGAAAGTATAACAAAACTGAGGCAGAAATGAAACAGCACAAAGCATTTATTTTTTAAAATGAGAAGTCTAATAAGATAGACTATTATTAGTTCTTGTGAACTAAAAAGCTTTTGATTCTCACAATAAAACTTCATAAACACAAATTCTTATTATACTGACAACCCACAAATCTAGTCAGTTTGATGTTGCCTAGTAGACAAATACAGTTATGATAATATTACTACTACAACAATTTTCAGTTTGTAGTACAAAAAGAATTGTAAACCAGCTTTTTTTCTTTTTTGGACAAGAATTCCAAATTACAGAAAAGGTAGGAAACATCTCATACAGCTAGTTTCCCCAAAAATGCCTTTTTTTTGTGATAGAACTGGGAGTTTTTTCACAGAAGCAATTTTTTTCAACTCTTATACACCTGGAGTTTAAGAAGAGAGCAACTTGTGGCTGAAGAACTCAGCAGTGGGGCGGGCAACTGTTTGAAGCTGAAAGGATATATCCAAGGCAGAAGCACACTACACTTGCCCGGGTATCCATGATTGCTCCTATCTTCTCACAGGGTGCCTTTGGTTCCGATCACTATTGATCCCGCAGGATGAACAGCACCTTCACATATTTTCCTTGCTCAGCAGCAGGCTGACTGGATCTTAAAGGAGTTCCCGTTGGGAACAGGGCATTAGGACACCCCTCAACCTCCTTCACCTGGACATGCAGCACCATGTTCTGGATTGACCCACCTGGATTACCATGCCTTAGGCTCTCTACTGCCTGTGTGTGGACCACTAAACACAACAGTATTACTGAAACTACCAAAATGCTGCAGATTTACCACTGGTTAGGCATTTTTGTATCCCAATGCTTAGCTGTCCTAAGGATGTTAAAGCTAACTCCAGCTTCTGCTTCTTCATGATGCTCTGCTACCCTCAGTGGCCACAACACCTATTGAATCATCTTTTCACAACATAGAATTTGAAGCTCAAACGAAGACACATTAACAGTGATTGGTAGGAGATTATCAACTTACCTTACAAATGTATGTTCTGCACCTTTTTCAGATGCTATTGAACACAAAACTATACATATTTGATTTCTCCTTCATTTCCCCCCCATTCAGTGTAAATTGCCATTCTTTTGAGCATGTACAGTCTACAAGCTACAGAGAAATTAGGGAGTAACAAGTACAAGATTATGAGGTTGATGAAGACAGTACTAAATATGTTTAGTTTTGAAGTTGCCATATACCTAAAAACAAAGTCTTTAACTACCAACTCCTGCCCTCTCTAGCAAACAGACAATTCAAGACTACTATTTCTTATAATTTATTTTGCACAGTTATTGCTGTGCATCTTCAGTAGATAACAGGCTATATGCTGAAAAGGATGGCTCAGATAGGATTAATCAGCAAAGTCATGCCAAGTGTTAATAGGCAGTATCATCAATTATGTCCTGCTGGTCATTCGAAGAGTACTATTATCGGTTTTGCTTTTTCCCATTTTTCAACGTTTCCTTTCATTACTGGCTTCTTGGTATCTCATTGTGCTTCTCATTACTACATTTTCTGGACTCAAAAATACTTGAGATGCAAAAACATAAGTTAAAAGGCAGGAGTGGCCACTTGAAGCTGACAGATCAACAGAGATGGACATGTCTACTGGCAAAAGAATTCTCCTTCCTAGTCACTGTCAAGAAGGCTGCAGTGCAGGGACAGGGAGCAGGATGCGTGTTTTAATAAAGTACTCCATTCACTCGTGCATGCACATATAGGAATTAATGTTCCCCAAGGAGCACTTCCCTTCGGCAGCTAACTCCATAATGCAAGAAAAAATAATGAACAAACAAAAACAGGAAATAAACTAGATGGCTCCTTAGATGGTTGGTAATAGTTACAACCACGTCTTTGGAAAATGAGGGTTTGTTTTAATTCCAACAGCGGTTGCCTTTGGAAATTAAAACACATATTTGCTTCATATTACTGTGTCATGACTGACTCAATATGCAAGTAGTCTCAACTTGGCCACTTAGCTGCCTTTCTAAACTGTCTACAGTTCAATACTTTTTTAACAGAAGCATCAAAAACTGTGTATTTTATGTATGTTCTGCTTCAAAGTAATCTTTATTCAAAATAATAAACACTGACAAGCAAAGGGGATTATTTTGAAGAAAAGAACACTAGAAATGTGTCTCAGGTTGCTGCCATACAGAAGATGCAAACAGGAAGGTGGCTAATAAGCTACTCAGTTTTTATGCATCTTATCTAAATCTCTCCAATTTCTCTCACAGAATTGTAAGCATCCAATAAGTAATGTCATCACTTGTAGGTTTAATGTATATGCAGTTTGTATTTTTAGTCATATACTGTAAAATCATTCAAAAAGACTTAATCTTATAAGCTGAAAGACTACAACTACAAAGCCAAGCATTAGAGTTTATGTCTAGAGAATTAAAAATCTGAAAAATCATGCTATCATTTCAACTCTCCTAACAGCCACAAATATTTTCTTATTGAAAGATTGTAACAAGTATTGTTCTGCATTCCAGCTTTAACTATGGTTGTTGCTACTCCATGAGAAACACAGTTATAATAATTTAAAAAACTGAAAGAACTGATTCCCCTTCTGCTTCCAACAACAGAACTTTTCAGGATTTTTCTTAATTTCATATACCAAATGAAAAAATAAACATGTTTATTCTTGTCTTAAACATACATAAATAAAAAAAATATTTTTACAGGCATTGCCGATACAACATTTGCAATTTGTACCATGCAACTTCAGAACAATTTTATAGAGCTACAATGTAACTTATTTTAAAAACTTGATGAAAAGCATATTTAAAAGCATATTAAAAGGAGGTCAATTCTGACCTCTGGGCCATGAAGCATTGCATTAACTGTTCTGCAGAAAGAAAAATGATAAGGTATGAAATGAGTGCTCAGAAACTAGAACCTTATCAGTAAGAGTTTGATTCAAGCCTGTAAGACAAATTGCTCAGCAAGGCAAGTCACCTTCCCGCTGTGATGAGGATATAGCTGAATTTTCAATGCAACTGACTATCTCCTTCATCATGTCTCCTCAACTTGATATCCTTACATTCAGTATCTGATTTACATTTTCTAAGCATCCAGTTCTTATTCTGAATACATCTTGTCTAAGAAGCCATATACTACTCTTCCAGGATAATTATCTTTTTCCTTTATCTGACAATTTAGCACCAAGCACAAGCACTTTAAACCAAGTGGAACTGCTAACAAGGAGGGAACTGTACACTGTCATAGTTTAGCTATGTCAAGGTTGTTCACTTACCAGTGATAAAAACACTACAACTCTAAAAATACACTTGTTAGTTGGACTTTGTTTCATGAACTGTCTTTTCCTGAAAGCATCCCTGACACTTTCTTCCTTGTTCATTATTCTTGCCTTTATACACTTACTTGAGCATCAGTGGATTTTTTAAGAAGTTCCTCCACAAATTTCCAATTGGATTCCTTCTGTTTCTGAAAAATAATTATGAACATGAAATAGCATTTGTATACTTTACAGGAAGCACTATGTAATAACACAAAAGTAAGCAGACAAAATATTTCCAGAAATATTTAATATTATGACAGAATACAACAGTCATCACCAAAAAGAGCTTTTCTGTTATTTGAATGTAATTGATACCTGTCCTAAAAATTAGCCCTCAGAAAGCTAATAAAAATAAGACATATGCAACTTGAACCACTTTAGGTGACTCATTTGCAATCCCAACCTTCACTTTTAATGGAGATAAGAAAGAATCAGGCATTGTTTATTAGCTCAAGCAGTATGCTTTACAGTTCCTTTCTTTAATGTTCTGTAAAAAGGAAGCTATAAGGGGTAAGAAGGAAGAAAAGGTATAATTTCATATTTTCTTGCTTTTTTCTTTTCCATCTATATATGCAAAGTGGTAAAGAAAAGGGTAGAAGGCCTTGCAACTAAGGCCCTTTTCCTCAGGAGAAAAAAAAACAAACAAACAAGGCCAATATACTTACATTTCTAGGATATTCAACAATCATCTCTTACATACAGCTACATATATGGCCTCTGTAGATAAGTAGATGTGTGAACATAGTACTTCCATCATTGTCCTGCCTTACTTTTTCCCTCCACTACCACAGCTGTTAAGTCTTGTACATTATTCTGCAGATAGCTGTCCTTTAAACATCAGCTTAGAACTTCCAATAATGAACATTTTATGCTTTGGTAATTGAAATATAACTATTTTCCAGCAGCAACACCATTGTTCTCCATTCTCCTCTGCTACTGATTAAACTGGTTAATAGTGTGGCTTGGTGACAGTTTCACACAGAACTCCAGAAAGCACCAAGAAAATTTTACAAATTGATTATTTTAAAAGATGCACTAATACTCATCCAACACTATTTGACTACTTGGTGACTACATTTTTGCACCACAAGAAAAAGAGAATACTGAAAGACAAACAATGATAGCAAGTCACAGCCCAGAGGCTGTTTATGGAACAAACGTAAATGAAAGGACAGATCTACAGAAAATTACACTACAGCTGTGATTTCATGACTCAGGAACTTGACCCGTATCAGTTAAGAAATTCCCACTGCTTCTTCCTCATCCTGAGCTCCTCTTTCTGCCCTCACAACTATAGCATGCCACTGCTCAGTTATTCTGGTATTTCTGTTTGTGGGACTCTGAGCCAGAACAGTGAATCAACACAGAGCTTTAGGAGAGGAAGAAAGAATGAAAAAGGGAATAGGGCCTGACTTACGTCACAGGAAATGGACACCAAAAATTGGGCCAGAAGAGCAGAGGGCATATCATGCCTAGGGTGGTGAACAGGATTTAAGCTGTTACTGATGCCAAAGGCTCTGTATCATGAAACCAGAGCTAGCATTGTGTCAGGACAGGACACTGCATCAACAGATAGTCAAGGAGTAAAAGCAGCACTTCAATAACAGCAAACCCAGGACGTGAACAACCAGCATTTCAAGACAGATCTGGCCATTAAGTACATTCGATTTCTGACTGTATTTTAGAGCCTGATGTTATGTGAATACCTACACACAGACAACATCCTACTGCAGGATTTCAAGGAAAGCTAAGGAACTGCTAAAAGGCCAGTTTTGGCAGCAATAAATAGATATTAGAATTATGGTAAATGTCTGTGAGAGCACTTGAATATTTGAATCAACCTGCTTAGAATGTTTTTAGCAGCACCATAGACCAAGGACACATGTTTTATACAGCAGGTGTTTATTGCCAAAGTTCCAGCTCAGCTGCAGTATGCAGATCACCTTACAAGATCTTGGAGTAATCTAGGGCAAACTCCTGACACCAACTGGGATTGATTACAAGAGTGTGCCCAAGTTCAGTCTGAAGTCAGGAAAGAAGGACACCAACCACCTGCTGCACTCTTTTTAGTTACAATTGTATCTATATTTTAACAGACTTGCTTCATTCAAATCCCAATAGATTTATATCCAAACAGTATTCCCTACTGCACTGGCAATATGGCACAGCACCCGTTTATCATTGTTTACAATCTGTCCCTGTCAAAACATACATAGAACTTACATCTTCCACTCCAAACTGTGTGTTGGAGTGGAAGATGTAATATCCTCCCTCCACCCCCAGAGTCCTAGAAATTGACAAAACCCGGAGACCTCACAGTGCATAGAAGTGCTGCTAAAACCAAAAACTTGAGCTGAGTTTGCAGGAAGAAACTTTTGCAACTCAGCCTAACAGCTGAGTACCTGGAAAAGCCATATTAGGCTTCTTTGCTGGAAGTCCATGTTTGCATATCTTGCCACATAGTCATTTCAGATTATTCTATTCAAAGGCAAGAATTCGTAGCCCCAAGTAACTCTGCCTATATTACCTTAGCCTACAGGATATTAAAATTGACCCCTGCAATGTTCACAAGTAGCAAATTTTCTCATCAGGTCTCATTTGAGTTTTAAATATACAAATCCTGCTTTTCAGAAGAGTGAAGTGGGACCTGAACAGGGGAATATGGAAAGAGACACATCCCTCAGAACAGTCTCTAAGAAACCTGTCCAAAACTTTCTAGTTTAAAAATGTGGTTTCATGTATGTGAAATATATATTCAATATATATGAATCATTGCATATTTAAAATTGCGTTTCATGAGCTAAAGGGGGAAAAAATAAAAAGAAGCAAGTCTGAAACCTATTTAGAATTTTAAAAGCTTTCTTAACAACCTCACAGCCATGCAGACCATATTAAAAAATTGAAAATCTTCCACAGATGACATAGGCTTAGAGGCAATTTTTGCTACAGAGCACATGAATAACCATCATTATGACACATCACACTCCCACCTCTGATCACAGTTAATTAAAAAAAAGCATGTGTCACAAAGCCATTGCATCCTATGTTCAATCAACAAAACAAGACTACAGAGTTCTCATGTAATTCTACTGACTTCACAGATTCATATCACAGACTGTTTTACCTTATAATGTTCAAAAAATATTTTGAGGTTGCAATTCAAGGAGGGTAACAGGACCCAAAGGGATGGTTACCATCAACCTTTCTATGACAGATTATAATACTGTGGTGGGTGAGAAGGCCCTGATGTTACTGATAAGATATTTTTTTACAAGAACAGGGATCCCTGGACAAACAATAACTCAGAAATGCAAAGCACAGCTAACAGTTTGAACATAAAAACTACTGGAAACATCAAGAGAACCATGCACAGGATGGTCTCATGATTTACAAATCAAGACTTGTAAATTCTCTTCTCCCAGGTGAGGTCTAAGGCAAAAGTATTATTTAATTTTGGGCAAGTCACTTCCTGTCACTGTGTCTCAGAGTCCTATTTTAAAATAAGAAAAACAGGAATCCTTTATTCCATTCTACATTTTTGGCTTATGTAAATAATATAATGCCTGGGGCAAAAAAATAATCTCTCATGAAGCTAAATACAGAGTATCTATCAGAGTGAGATACAGGAAAAAAGTCCCAATGATAAAAGTAATCAGTATCACTGTATTTGGATTAGGGCATTAAATATAAGAAACCCAGTATAAATGTGTGCTTCACACTGATTTCTGTATTTCACCTAGGAATAACCTTTTCTCACTTTCTAAATTCCACTAAGAAGCAGAAGTATAGTAATTCTATCCTGCAAGTCCCTCTATAACATGCTCTAGACTGCGTCCCTCTCCCCCACCAGGTAGTAGTAACATGCAAAACCAAGGGAAGCTTTGGACAACCTTCAGTGTAACTATCAGACCTAGTCTGCAACTTTACATGGTATAAATGTGCAAGAAGTTGCTTCACTTTGCCACATGCTAACAAGCAGCCTGCCATGGCCTCCTAAAGGATTGGTAAACTGGCAAACAGAAGAAGCATAAGTATCCTACATGGGCCAAGTCATCTAGAGAACCGACGTGGTCATGAGTTTTTCATTGAAGTATTCAAGGACTGAATTAACACACCTTTGCTACATTGAAAATTCTTTTAACAAATTCGCAGATTAGAAAATCCAAGTATTTCTTATTTTCTTTGGAAAGTCTAATTTTACTTAGGATTGTAAGCATTCCCAGAATTTCAACATTTTTCTTTCATTCTCTATAGACTTAATGCTTTTAAAGATCTAAAAACAAAGAGAGGGATTTTAAGTTACCAAAATTGCTCAACCTACATGATCATTCTTCCCTTCTTACAGATTTGCAGTTCACAAACACATTTCCAGGTTTTAACCTTTCATCCTAAATTGGGAATAGAAATCACAGTACCAATTTTAACAGAAAGAACAGTTTTAATACACACCATTAAATTACAAATAATAAAGACAATTCACAATAAAGGGCAATTAAGCCCATTTTGTGGAAGACGCCGTAAAGTTTATGCTTGGAAAATAAGGGAATATGGGCAATGCAGCTGAAAGGTTAAAAAAGCCACCACACTAAAAAACCCCAGAATCAAACAAAGAGACCACCAACACCCCCCCCCACAAAAAACCCAAACAAAAAACCCAAAACAAACAGGAAAAAAAATAACAGTAAGAGCACAAAAGAACAGAAAGACAAATAACAGAAGATGGCATGACCAGAGTCTCCGTAGTGCAAAAAACACTGCTGGGGAGAAAAAACCCAAGCAAAACACTACACCAAAAACACCCCAAACCCCTCAGTTTCTGGGTCTTCATCCATCTCACTGGGTTCTAACAAGCTTCCTCTATAGACAATTAAGAAAAATGGTCAGCTTTTATACATCTCAAAATGGATGAACTGCCTCAGCAAGAGCAAGTTTCCTAAGCCGAACCCTGAATTCAAGTTATTAGACAGTTTCTATTGGTAGCATACCAACATAAAAGTGAAGCTGTATACACAAATATATATATATCTTATGATGTTATGGCTGTGATGCAAATGTAATGCAATTAAATTGAAATTTATCCAGAGCAGAGCTATCACTTTAGAAAAATAAGTGACATTAATAATTACACAGTGTTTGAGATTTTTACTTCACAAACCACAAACTCATGTGCTCAATTCCTAAAACAACAAACTCAGTGAAGCATTTATGCTGCAGGCAGTCAATCTTAAAACACATGCTACATCATTAAGTATGTCTTACTAACTAGTTGGGATATTTCAAGTTTCCTTCACACAGTACTCGACTGAATATGTGGTATGTAACATGAATATGTCTGGGGCTCCTAGAACATTTACCAGCTTGTACAAAGCACATTTTAACACTTCCAACCTAAAAAAAATTTCCTTTAAGGAGTATGAAAATTCCTGCATTACAAAACTAATTGTTTTCTGAAAATAACCAAAGAGATCAAATTCAATTATAATAACTCTTAGGCATTTAGCAAAAAGCATACCCACCTTTTCATCTAGATTTCCATTACGGTCAAACTGGTAGAGTGGTGCTAGATGACTCATCATCCACCAGCTAAAACTCAATGGGTCTTTACACTGAACTGTTTCAAATCCAGACACACTTTCAGAAGTACTTGGCTGTTCAAAGATATTCTTCAGGGTTGTGTTCACCAAGCTCCAGAAAGACTGTAGAAAATGCAGAAGTTAATTTGAACTGTCTTCAATAACAAAACCTATGGTAACAATTTTCTCTACAACACTGTCCTACTGATTAATTTGCTTTTACAGAGAACAAGCAAGATGACAGTCTTTTAAAGAAAATATCAAAAAGCAGTGGTGAGTATTACCACAGAAAACTCAAGGCTACCTTAGAAAGTCCTCTCTCAAATATCAGTAGAAAGCAAAGTGAAAGGATAAGCTTGGGTCACCAGGAAGAATCCAGTGCAATACTTCACAAGCAAAACTACAAGCTGATGGACTGATGACATGCAGACAGGATGGTGCCCCAACACTCAACAAGAGAAAGGTTATAGTTCTTTAATGAAGAATTGTTAAAACATATTTTTGAAAAACTTCTAGTGGCAGACTATCCTAATCAAGAGCAATACAGTAGGTGGTAGAGAATCAATCTGAAAGACAGCAAACCGTTTCCAGTTCCCTGTTTTGTCACAGTCTGCTCCAGCACTGACAAACTGATTAATTCTCATTGACTCATACCCTTGCCTATATCACAATATTACTACTTCTTTCAGCCTGTGCCTGTCTTTCCTAGTTTTAAGGAAGCTCTCTAGGACTTCTTGGCATGTGTATTTCACCCACCTTAGCTGGGTCTTGATCCTAACTTAGCTGCAAAGTGCTCTTGCCAGTGCAAATGCTTAACAGTAACACAGTAACACTTGTGCTGTCCTCCTTTACATCTGTTGGCATTAACAAGTAAACAGCCATCAGCGCAAACCCTCTACTCTGAAATACTTAATTCTCTACTAAGTGAACTGTACTCATGGCACAGATGGCCACTTTGGTTCTTATTAAGATTATTTCAGAGAACTTTCAAAGGGTTTTGTCACTTCTTAGTATTCATTCAGAGAAACATCAGTTCAATCCCAAACAGCAGTCAAAGAAAAAAAATTAAAATGCTAGAAAATATCAGCACACCAAAAGAACAAAAGAGAAGACATCATTATGCAATGTATAAAACCACATGACCTCCTAACCCATGTTTGGAACACTGAATGTCATCCTGGCACTCTGTTATTCAAAACAGGATGCAGTAATATGGAAAAAGGTTCAGAGAAGGGTGACAAAGATTACCAGAGGTTAAAAATGGCACCTGAAAAAAAGAATTACTGTAAGAAGTAAGACTCATCAGTCTAGAAAAGGCAGAAGGTAGGATATATCAGAAAAAAAAAAAAAAAACAAAAAACTAAAGAGGCATATAAGGTTGTACTGGTATAAAGAAGGAGAACAGGTAGTGATTTGCTGATTTCCAATAGAGGTATAAGGGGGCATCTAGAGAAGTCAGCAACTACATGATTCAAGACTATACACAGGTTGGTCTTGTACAGATGGGTAACAAAGACAGCAACATCAGCTAGCTGGATCATTGTTCATGTTTCTAATGCCTGGAGATGACTCATTGCGTGACATATCACAGAAACTATAAATAATTTTTTTAAAAAGATGTAAGCATGGCTTTTTGTGTTTTGCTCTTCCGTAAAAAGAACAGAACTTTCACAGTATTTTCCTTTGCTTTGCTTTCTTTAGCACTAGGAGTGCTCCTTATCAATGCCCTAGGTCATAACCCAACAGTACACTGCAAATCTAGAGTCAGGGTTTCATGCACATTTACGACAATGGCCCAAGGCATCACAGTTAGCATGTAGTTCTCCTGGAGCAAATAGGAGGTTCAGTTCTACCATCAGATCTGTGCATTCATGGCCATATGGGAACATTTGGTGACTGTACTGCAAATATAACAGTATTCTTCTTTTACCTCTGTATTAGACCCTTTATTTCTGTGGTCCAGCAATTGAATAAGTAGAATCCATAATTCTTTAATGCAGGTACAGAAATAATGGCTACTGGTAAGAGCCTCAGAAGGCCGCACCTGAAAGAGAATATAGAATAAAATTATTCACAGAAGTGTTAATTTTTGAAATGGTGTTTTATGTATCAGTATTTCCTCTTGTCTTGGCTGTTTGGCTTGAAGGGTTTTTTTCAGGTAAATAATATAGTTACAATTACACATTCAAAGGTGCATTATTCACTAACATCCAAAATATCTCTCTCAAACAACATAGGCTCTTTCCTATTTCTACATAAATTATAGGTTGTGTTATTTCCTCATAGTTTCTCCTGATCCACTCTCAGACATTAAATAATCACATAAAAATGGCATTCCATGTTGTAAATGAAGTTACAATAAATACTAATTCATTGTCTGATAGTAGGAAAAGAAAATGATTGATTACATTTTCTTGATGTTCTTGAGAAGAAAAGGATTTCAAATTATTTACCAGCTATTATCGTTATTTTTAACTGAAAAATCCTTAATGACTCGGCCTAATGCTAGTAGAGTATGTTGATGTTGGCATGATGAGGATGTTAATGTTCCCACAACATTTCACAAAATCTGCTTTTTGGTAAATTCACTGCAAGGCATTCTTTTAATATGCAGAAAACAGCATATTCCAAGTCATGTACATTACTTGATTACTATTCCATATTTAACAAAATTCACTCAGACTGATGCATTTCAAATGCAAAATAGTCTTCTTGTGATTCATCTTTCAATTTTACATTCTCTGATTTGTGAAACAAAACAAAACAGCAAAAGGAAGTGCTAAATACATAAAAAAACTCTGTATGCTTTAATGATTTTAGGATCTACCAGACCTGTATTTGAAATAATCATGCTATAGATAAAACTTTACTTACTCTACCCTTAGACAAATGAACCACCATTCAGAGGTGGCAAAAATTGTGAGAAAAGCTTTGCTTAAACAGCTCAATTCAGCACCTTTTACCTTCAAGCAAGGATGCAATGGCAGAAATGTAGGAAAAAAAGAGGGAAAACAAAGCAGCTTATACTCATTTTATCCCTAAACAATAAGTAGTCCAAGTTTGAATAATCAACCTTCACCTCTCTAAAGCAAACAGAGGGGAATAGGTACCTAGAGAGATTAATGAATCTCACTGCAGAACAGTTGTTATCCTTCCATAACAATACAACACAACAGTTGTTATCCTTCCATAACAATACAAAGTACCTTGGGTGACTAGTTTAGCCAACTAACTCCTATCCATCTACATCTGATGAGATTGAGCCTGAATTTTTATATCCTCATGTTTTTTCTGATCCATTCACACACAGCTATTCTCAAATCACACTGGCACTTAAAATAATTTCTGAATTTGGAAACCTAACAGTGCAAATTAAAAATTAAATCAAAATATGCAATGCCAGTGACAGCAGTGGCTGTGTGAGACATTATAGAAGTGGGAGTGAATGACTAAAAACCTACACTTTCACAGTTAGAACAACAAGTATATCGCCAATAATTTCAAATCTGTATAATATTCTATTCGGATGCAAACTTTTTATTTATCATACACCTTTAGAATATGTTTACAACTACAGTTTCATACAGCTCCAAATAGGTTTAAATAATTTTAATTATAAATATGAACTTACATTCATAAATAAATGTGAAACAACTTGTTTTTTCTCTCTCTCAAGAATCCTCTTTATCCTATGAAATTGTCATGGTAGACGTGATCTATTTTAAATAATGCTTTATTCACTTTCCACACATACTCACAGTATTTCTTGTGCCTCTCTCTCTCCTCACACTTTTAGTTAAAGATCTGTTACAGGAATTTCTCAATAACCTGAACTAATTATATGTAAATATTATCTTGAGAATAAACAGTATGGCCACTAAAGTCTCTTAAAAAATTTCATTATTTAACTACTAACTTTCCAAAACTGAAGTGCCTCAAGAATAACTCTGGTTATGACTTACCACCAAAGACCAAAACAGAACCATTGGAGATGAGAAGTCTACTCATTACAGATGCACTGCAAAATTGGAGGGTTTTTATAGTAGTATTAGGCATAGAAACTATTTTAGAAATGAGTTTCATGCTTTCTATGTGGACTACCAGCTGTTGCAGCAAGGTTTCTTCATCTACTGTTTACATTTGTTACTGTGCTACTCTACAAGACTGCAGGATCTTTCCTGCAGCAAATGTGCATATCCACTCAGGATAGGGTCTGGGTAGTAGCATCAAAGCAAGACACCATACAGATATTGCTTAGACTAAGGATAGCAAAGGTACTGCTTTCTTCAGAGATACTCTGGATTTCGTCTCACAACATCCTCATTTCAGTATCTTGGTAAGAATGTTTACAACCCCAAATTGCGGTGCTGGTGGGACAATACAGCTCTAGTGCCAGAGGTATAGCTGCTAAAGACAGAACAAAGATATCCATGGATATATATTTCTCTGTCAAATGTGTCTCAGAGCACACTGGACTCAGTACATGATCCAAGTCAAGCATCTTGATACCAGAGCTGCTCAAGAAACCAATCTGAAAACATGAGTCTGGAACACTAGAGTTTATGTCCCTCTTTCCAAGGATATCCACAAATGTTAAGAACTGCACTCGAGAATGCTCTCAGCCACAAGCCCAAGGACATGTTTTAGTGATGAGCTGATGGTGCCACTTACTACCTACAGGTATTAGTTGCATTTTCAAGAATACTGAGGGATGCTATTTCCATTATGGGATGACAGAAAGGCTGCATACTATAGGAGTCACCAGATCAAGCGCAAGCTTCACTTCAGAAATTAATCTCAAATAGAACTAATTCAAGCAGTGTGGCCCATACCTAGAGAAAGCTTAAGAAAAAGCAGTGGCAAAACAATCTTCTCTCTTTGTAATGTGCCTCTGTGAAAGTATGTAGAATCTGTCATTTTATCATCTGACATTTCCAAGCCTACCATCAAGCACTGTGTTCAACAGATACTATTTGAATTTTCTTTTATAAAACATTATTCTCACCTATTTGCCTTTTGTCAGGGGAGAAGGTTGCAGTATTATCTGATAATTTAATAGATCAAAACTGATTTTAAAATGTAACAGTTTTCTACAGGAAGGTATTTTAAAAGAACAGTTATCAAAGGCTAGTACAGCCATCCCCCCCCCATCCTCAAAAGTAACATGAAGAAGAGGGACTCTATTTCTTATGCTTTTGTACTAGGAAAACATAAATTATACAGTGGTCACTGCTACCTATTCTCAGAGTTCAGTCCTGTATTCATGGATCACACATGTCCATCTAAAACAGGTTTCACAATGACACAAAGATTACACAGCTCTTTTACTGGCTGCTATATGGAACTATTATGACTTTCTAGCTTTGGAGTGCTCAAAACAAGTGAGAAAAATACTGCAGCTATAGAAGGAAAAAACAGAAAAAGAGAAGACATGAAAAAGTTTTCCCAAGACAAACGCAGAAGTGCTGTAACAGAAAGATGAAGCAGTAGAAATAGGCACAATGCAATAATAAACCATAATACGACATTCTCTAAGAGTCCAGTTAGGTTACTGCCAGGATAAGAGTTATCCTCTTTTTGTTGCTGTTGAGAGAGTTTGAGAAGACCTTTTTTTTTTTTGCATTTATCTAAACCTTTTAGACTGTGCCATGTTTGGCATTAAACCTGGAACACTGAACTTAGAAAATGTGGCACTCACTTCTGCTCTGTACACAGTGCATTTCAATATTACTGTCTCATTCAACTGCCAGATGGTCATGAATAAATATAACACAATTTGAGCTCCTAACAAATAACACTCTTTAAAACATGGAAATACAAAGCCATACGTAACATTTACAATTAAGCACTAAGAAGTCATCTATGCAGTGGTGCAATACCCAATTCACATGGTTCCCAGTACAAGCATCTAACTGCCCATGGCCTGTATAAGGAAAAAGAGTTACCTTTGTATACTTGTTGATGGCCAACCTTATTAAATCAGATATGAGATTTCCACAGTGTTTTTCAAATAAACTGATATTGGTTAGATTCTCTCCGGTTAGATTAATGAAATGGTTCGCATATACAACTTGTCCTAAAACACAAAAGGAAAGTAGAATTGTTTAGTTCCAGGTTTGGTTCTAGCAATATAAAACAGATAGGATTTCTCTTCTAAGATATGTATATATATTTTAGAATGCGCTTGTTGACCTGTACGTAATTTTAATTTAATTTATAAATTCATGTGAGAAAGCTCATCCTAAATTCAAGCTAATCTCCATCATCATTGCGCTAAAATCTGGTATTATTCAGGTTGACAGTAAAAAAGCTTGGCACTTTACAGCCTTTTATTGGCACAGATTTTGCAGAGGAATAAAGATTTATTTATCTGCGAGTTCCTCTTTGTCACATGGCAGTGCGCATGTTCTGGAATCATGACATGTTTTGCAGATATGCAAGTTGATGACAAACAATTCTGGAGAGGTCTAACACTTTCCTTTGGATGTGTTGATGTAGAAAGCTGGCATGATCATGTTCCAACTTGAGCATTTGTAGGCATTAACAGATAAAATGGTGAAGTTAAGAGGCTGTAAGATCTTATCCCACAAGCTTTTCAACAGTACATCTCCCTTGACATCAGTGGAGCAAACAATACGTAGAATGAGACTGTATTTTATCCCTGGAAATATAAGGTGAAGCCCTGAATCCACTACCCTGCTTACTGGTCTCAGCAGTGTGAAGTTTCCACTCAGAACACTTTACAGAATGAGATAAAAACCTAGGAAATTCTAAGCACGTAAGAATACAAGATAATGTATGTAGAGATATGACTTCCTTAACTAGAAATTTTGTTGTTAAAAATCACGAGCTTTCTCTTACAAAGACAGGTGACTGCATTATAACTCAGAACATTATTTAGAAATAAATACTGAATTCTGGAAAATAAATTGCCACCAACAGTTTCACTATCCTTTCTCCAAAATGCTCTAAAAATGGCAAATACGCTATCCCACAATGGATCATAAAAGAAACTTAGAATTATGGAACAAAAAGCCAACCTACACACTATACAGTAATGTAGAAACAGAGAAAATGTGTTAATGGGAGCAAGGCTGTGTTGTGACAGCGCTCGGAGCAGGCAAAAGCTAATCCAAGAGTTCAGATTCAACACCAGTTACTGGGGTAAGCATATAGTGTGGTCTTCCTATATCAACATTACTTCAACTGTTGCAATTCCTATATGGAATTTATATTCACAACTTATAATCAGGTGGTGTGAGGGAAGGTATGGTTGCAGTGACACACCAATTATAAAAGAAAACACTTTTGTGATTTATTTTGGTAGAATGGACATGGAAAACAGATATAAGCCTCACAAAGCAAATAAAGTTCTCTTCTGTATTTTACCAATTCTTCAGCAAACTGAACTACTCTGAAATTGAGTTTTTCAATTGCATTCTATGACCTTTTTAATCTAACTTCTATGAACAGCTTACTCTTATCAACTTATTTTTTGCCCTTTTAAAGCCTTATAATTTTTTTAAAGATACTGCCTTGTCCTTTTCTTTCTGTACTTTTATAAGCTCCCCTGACTAAGTTGCCTTCTTTTGCCCAAGATATTGCTGGTGTTGCATCATGGTTAACAATACAAACTCTCTCCTCCAAGGATCCTTGTGCTGGTCCATCCCTGGACACTTTTCCTACATTGTTGTCATCCAATTGCCATTCATTGTTATGCACTCTGGATATCTGTAAATGCATTTTTATTTGTGATGTCAAGAAGTGCATTGTTATTATATATTTAGTATGTTGCATCAGCTGAGTATGAACTCTATGATCTTTGTTTTGACTGAAAAATTCCTGATACAATTTTATTTAATTTGAGCACACAATGATTCACAAAGAACCTACTTTTACCATATCTGAGTTTACCCCATTAAACACAGCTATGCTTAAAATCTACCAAAAGTAGTTTTGATTCTGGACAAATCAAGATGGGAAAATTAGGTAAGTCATATGTAAAAGGATAAGTTCAAGAAAAAGGCCTGCATACTTACTCTTCAGTTTTTCACCTAGTACATGAAGAACTTCTAACACTAGCCACTTAATATCCAAATGGAGATGTAGTAAGTGCCATGATGGAGGAAAGACCTGTGATTAGAAATATATTTACATATATTTAACATTTCTTTAGTGAATTCTGGATACTGTGCTGAGACAGGGTGGTCAGGCTTTGGAAAAGCTGCCCAAGTTTAGTGGTGGAAACACTGTTCCTGGAAGTGTTCAAAAACATGTGGATGCTGCATTTGGGGACATGGTTTAGTGGACAACGTGGAGGTGCTGGAGTAATGGTTGGACTCGACATTCTAAGATGGACTACAATAAATATTATTAATATCTGTGATCAAATACAATCTAACATACAAACATGTCATTCAGTTCAAGAAAAAAAAAGAAACAAAAAATTTCATTACAATTCTGTATGTAAGAGGCTATTTACGAAGTTTTGATTCAAGCTTGACAAATTACAACATCCTTTGTTAACCTTTTCTTTACAGAGAAGCATCATGAAGCACAAAAATTGCTAAAGTGAGCTCTTAAAATTTTAGTGAGCTCCAAAATTTTAGTATTCTCTTCCATAAAGTTTACTTGAAATTACTGTTTTTAATCAGCTCAGCCACTACTGACAAGCTAAACAAACATCCAAAATGCTGCTTCTCAGCAGATCATTGCTCTCCAGATACTAGTTTATACAACACAAGCCAGAAATTCCTTTTCTGTCTTTATAAAAGATTTGAAAGCATTAGTTATGTGTATGCACAAATCCTAATGGTGTATGCTTCAGTGGTATTTAATGCTGCTGTGCCTCCTTCCACATCTACACTTTTCTTTGTATAAAAGATCTTCTCCCATTCTGATTCAGATTTCCGAATGTATTTTTAAAGAAATGCCCCTCCTAGTGGGATGCTCAGAAATTTTAAATTACTACAGACAAACATCAAAGAATTTTTAAACAAGCTATGCTAATTTAAGCCTACGTATCTACCTGTGATTGGTATTATCATTTGTATGCTATAGGAAGAATTCTAAAGCTATAGAACAAAAATACATAAATAAAACAACAACAGAAAATCCAGATCTCAACAGTTGTGTTTACCAAGTACAGGATGGCACATAATACAGAAAAAAAAAAACCAAATCAAAAAGATAAACTTATATTAAGCCAAAATTTTTCAAGTTGAATACATAATGCCACATAAAAAAATAAAATTATAAAAAGACACCAACCTTTGCCTGATTTTGAATAGTAAATGCTGCCAGAACATTACTAGGAAGTTCACAAAGGCGACCAACATGCACGGTCAAAGCGTGAAGCTCTTCCACCAACACTGATGGTAACTGAGCTTCTAGGTCTTCATAAGTATGCAGCACTCCATCATTTTCCACTTTAGGGGGTTCCAGATACCTGAATGTAAAGAAAAATACACACAACCAGAAGACAGGTAAGTAGCAGCTACACAAAGCTCAGTAAGCAATTTAGTAAAATGTGTGTAAATCTCACCTGAAGATGAAAACTTTCACATAATGCAAAAACTTAACACATTGATGCCTGATGTTCTCTGCTTCAGAGTGCAAGTGTGCAGCTTGACCTGAAGTAAAAGAGATCAGTAGCTTAAAGCAGATGTGACCACACCATGACTTGTTTAACATTTGCATTCTCCACAGTAATTAGACCAGACCACTGGAAAGACATCCTCTGAGGACAAGTTGAGAGGTGGTAAACACCCACTTCTAAATGTCATCTTCCCAGAGAGATCCATTCTTTATCTTATTATCTCAGGCACATATCCAGATACAGACAGAAAAGACCATCAGGAAAGGTGAGGGTAACTACTCTCAGTGCTAGAAGAAATCATTCAGCCCTACTGCCCTGCTTCCAAGACACCTTCAGTAAAGACATGGGTAAAACAATTTATCAGTACCCTTTTCTCATGGCAGACTTAAACTGTGATAAGGCTCATAATAAGGTACAAGTAAGTTCAATAAGGTGAACTTATTTGTAAATATGCTTTGTGACCTTCCCTTGGAAGCATCACTGTTGCACAGAATCTTCAGCTGTATAATACTAAGAGCCATCCATTCACAATCCTGCCTTTCACTTGCAGCTCTGTATGCTTTCAGGTTGTTATTCTGGCTACATGTCTCCTTCCCTTTGTTCTCTGAAGCTGTTGTTCTCGTGGTGTTACCATCCGCACCTTGCGCCTACAAGCTCAAACACCCTGATTAGAGCAGAGATTCACTGGAAGTTATTGCCACTGTGTGAAAATCACTTCTTATTTATTCCTACATCTTTCCTTGTAGCTTTCAGATTATATTAGAGAAAGATGAAACTTAGTGCATAACAAACAAAATACAGTAATTTAAATACCAAATAAACTACTGCCCAACAATATATATACACACAAAAGCTTAGCAAACAGTCAGTCTGCAACACATGTACCTAATTACAACACATGCTGATTATTCAGAGCATCTTCAATGCAAGCATCAAATGAGGACCTTGAGCAGGACCAAATCAAAGTGCATCACCCTAGAGGAGATGCATGGCAAAAACTCTTGGTCACCTACTGCACTGGACTGCGCAGCCAGGGAAAGACAGTTCTCCTTACCCTCACTCTCCCTTTTGTTTTCCCCCATCTCCTCCAATTAACCTGGAAGTTCATATATGACACTTCTTACAAACGCCAAAAATAAAGCTTTGTGCACACAAGCCTATCTCAACATCGTCTGAGCAACAACACTCAGTGGGCAAAGCAAATCAACTGATACAAGCACCAAAACATTCCAGTGTACAGCCTACCTGTACCACATCAGAAGTTATAGCATCTGCCATGGTAATGAATCCCAAGTTTAGAACAGAGTGAATTGATCCTCTTAAAGTGATTATTTATAGATATTACTGCTGATTTATACAAATAACAAATACTGTATCTTAAATTCTCAGAAGCTCTGTTTAAGCAAAATTTCATATTACAGTATTTTCACATGCCTTCTACATTACACAGTTCTCAGTACGAAGTCTCCAAAGCTCATCAAGACTGATAAGAAACAAAATTTAATGTACAATATTGATATCCATATACACACACAGTAGGACATAGATTTACTGAGCCAAAACTTAACTGGGGTTTTAAACAATGGTGACAGCACATTTATTTAAGACATCAATAATAACAAACATCACCCTGCTGACCATTTTAAATACTTCAATGCTCAAGACACCCTTCTACTATTAGACCACTTCTATAAAAGGTCTGAGTCACCGAGTCACAGCTGAACCAGTAACTTGCTCTGATTCAGAAAGAAAGCTTGCTGCAAAGCACAAAATTCAAGTTCATCATTTTACTAGCTTAATTGACAAGTGGAAGAATGGGATACAAAGAAAAGAAGACAATCAGGCAGGTGGTTAAATTTAAGTGAAAAAACCCCAACAGAACAGTTTCTTGATGTCCAGCTACAACATAAAAGTTCAAATGCAATTTAAAACAGGCTATTTCCATTTACATCAAAAAAATTAGATTTTTTTTGGATACTATCAATAACTGCATATGAAAGAAGCTTGATGATAAAATTCACATCAATGATTTAAATGGCAGAACATCACGATATTAAAAAACCAATAGTAATGTGTAAAAATATTCACTCATTGAACACTAGCATGTTATCTATAATGAGAAGACACTACAGTTTATTTCTGAGTAATTACTGAACTTCTTAACTTGCTAAGTAATTCAGCCTCCAACTTACAATAAGCCCAAGGCTGCAATAATCCTTCAGAAACATGCTGCTTCTCATGCCTCAGTATTTAATTGAAACAAAGCATTTTGTAGTGATCCTGTTTTATCGATCCTACTGCAAAAATAAACTAAGTCTGTAAGCAACTCAAAACTAAGCAAATCTAACTAACTCGTTTAAACGTAAGCCAATGAAACACTGAAAAAAAATTCAAGACACTACCTTTGTAACTAAATAATTGTAGGGACGATCGATGAAATTTTCTGGTTTTAAGAGAGTTAAGAGTTTTGCCAAATTCTGCTCTAGGGGTGACACCTTAAGTCAAATTAATGCAAAATGCCCCACTAAGGATTGTTCTGTCCATCTACCATTACAGGCAAATCTGGCTCCAAACTGACTCCCAGCATTTCCACTACCTATTTCCCTAATATTTTATCTCATTTGGTTGCCTATATTTCTACCCTTACTGCAGCTTTATGCTGCTTATGAAGGAGCTGTTCTGATGCACATTCCAAAAGCCCTTGGGTCAAGAGTCAAAGCACAAGCATGATCTGTGAGAATTTATTTCTTTAATGAAAGGTAGTCAGTTGCCTATTGCAATGTCAAATTGAATTTGTAAAACTTACCAAAATCAGATGAACTCATTTGTACTAGGTTTTCCAGTCTGTATATCTGTTGCCTAAAGGAATACAAAGATTTATGGTATTTATATAGGTAAAAGTTGTTTAACTCCACTTTAGTAAGCGCAAAATAGAACCGAGAAAGGCAAGAGGTGTTTCTTGCTTTGTAGTTCTGAAAAAGCTTATAGAAATGTAACTCAGAAAAGAGTTTTAGTGAAAGGCAATGGACAAATCTACATGTGAAGAATGACATTGAATAGACTTTGTGTATGTTTAAAAATCATTAAACACAGTAAAAAACCCCCAAACCATTGATTGAATATTGGGGAAGGCAAAAAACAATAATACAGACAAAAACTCCCAAAAGCCATTCCCTGCAAGTGATCTTAGCACAAGCATAACTCAGCTTCATATTTGACTACAGATTAAACCTAAAAGTTAGCCCTCATGGCATACACTTAGTACACACTAAATTAATACTTGTGAATGTGCATTAGTACATCCTGTCTGCAGCTTCTCCCAATTCCTGCTTTAGGCAGTCAGCTCCTTAACTCCAGCACAAAGCATAAACAGCAACAAATAAAGTAGAGTAAAAGGAGGTGTCTTTAGAAAAGTTAAAGCTCAGTTCAGTTTTGGAGAGGAAAGAGAACATTTTCAAAGAAGCTAAGTGACACTGCAGATGAATAATTAAAAAAAAAGCTGTAACATAGGCAAATACTCAGCCATATTCTGTAACAACAACTGGTTTTCCAGTAGAATCTGCACAGAGATAAAGCAGTACTAAACTGAATATATGAAAAGCACAACTGTGTTAGACAGACTTTTGAAAGAAAATGCTGCATAAATTGAGGAGGGAGTTCTCTGCCTCATTTCTTATACAGTCAAAGCAATAACTACTGAAGGATTCTAAAATAGGCTACTTGGATCTAACACAAATTAAATGTTCTTATTAAAAAAAACATGAAAATTAGGAAGCATCTAAAGGCAAAACTACAGTTTGTAACTTGCATATTAAAGTGCATAAACACAGTAAAATGATCTCCCTTCACTCTATCTTGTTTTCTTGGATAAAGCCATGTCAGCTACCCTTCCATCATTTCAGTGGGTGTAGAGTTTTTTGTCTGTTTTGAAACCGAAGTTGAATTTCTGCCTGGATTTTTCAAGGATTTCAACCATGTAAAAAGGAGGGAAGTCTGAAGCAGGAGGGCTTTATGAAACAGGGCTGTTGAGACTGGTGTTTAGAGAAGGAAGGTACCAGAAATGAGCGACAGAAAAAAAAAAAAGGAAAATACTCTCCAGTGAATTGACAAAGACAGAATACAGTAGGCTGATAAAATTAAAGCACAAACTAGGCACAAGAAACATAACAAAAATACCATTATTTAAATAAATTATTTTATTTTCAATCTGCATTTGTACCTCAAGGATTGAGCCTCATGGCTGTTAATCATTAAGTCATTTGATTTGCAAATACACATTCTGACAGATAAACTGGTACTTCTGTTTTTTAATCAAAAACATTATCTTAATATACCCACTTAAATGGTTACATAGTCTCATTCACTTTGACTCGTACTTCTATCACATGAAAACCCATAAGTAAATTTTTTACTATGCAATTACTATTTTAACTTGCAGTTCTGCAGTATACTATTATTTACAATATTTAAAAATTGTAAATAATTTTAATTACAATATTAAGTATAATCTCAGACATTAAAAGAAACTAGCTTTCTGTATGCATATATTTAAATTATAGATATTAACTGTATTAATAAATATAACTATTTACAGCCACCCTATCCTCAAAAACTATTGTGACTTGTACTTAATATATTCAATTTCCACAGTGGAAAAAGGAGTTTTTCTACTTTCAGTTGTCAACTGCTCTATAAATGAAACTGTTCCATTTTATGACTGAACAAATGAACTGAATGTCTTTGCAGAGACATCCTCCTTTGCAGAGGGACTTGTCACACAAAAAGACAACTTGGCAACCAAACACTTGGCCAAGAGTTAGCTGAAATCCATTATTCTTACCAGGTCAGTAGGTTTTAAAAAACTTACAGCTGGAATAACTTAAAAACCATATTATGCCTTATGTTCATCTCTATTGCAATTACAGAGAAATTTACATTACAGGAAAAAAACTTTTAAAATAGCCATTTAATTCAACATTCCTGTGTCACTGCCCAATGATTTTATGCTAATGAACATTTAAAATATCAGACTAAATACTGAAACTTTTAACTAAATTATACTCCTGTCTCCCCCTTTATCACTTTGGGTTTTTTTAAAAAACACAGCGAGGTCAAAGCTTGCATCAAGCAAGCAAAACTAAATAATAGTGGTTTTAATATACTTCCAGTCATCTATGTCACCATGTTCCAATAAGCCAGACCCTATTAATGATGTTGCACGTCATGCCCTTGGTCATACCCTAAAGGGATGGAAGAATCCCCTGAAATGAAAGGAACGATGGAATACATCACATATATTTGTGAAATCATAGAAAAGCTCCTCTCCCATCCACTCTCTGTATGTGCTGTACATCCTGAGGATTATCAGTAGTAAAGAGGATTATCAGTGATCTGTGTATTTGCATTGACCAGATTAAGCATCTACATTGAATTAGTCAAACACTGAGTAACTGTATCTGAAGAGATTGCTGAAGCTATCCTAATCCAAACAATTGAAGAAAGCACTGCATTCAGCATTTAAAGTATTTGATTTTTAACCTCCACTTTCCATTATACACAGAAAAGGACTAAAAATCTTCAAAAGACAACTTCAATTATATGGGTAGCACAATCCCATTTAAGGAAATCTTATATAGTCAATTCATATAATTCTGAAGCTAGAGCCTTCTAAATTAACCCCAACACTCTGTTGTAATAACTATACTTTTTTTTTTTATCTGGTGATGCCTCAGATATGCATCACACTACTCAGAAACTTAATAAGTCACATACTAAGAATCTGTGACACAATGTACTTCTTCCTGCAATTCCATCTGTGTCTTATCCATCACTTACTGGAACATTAAACAGACAGCATTAATCTTTTTTAGATGCATTGCATAGCCCACAGTGTTTTATGATGTTACTTTTAAAAATGTGAAAAGTTTGTTACACCCTTACAGCAGGTATAATTACAGATGTGGATTAATTATAAAACACAGTGTTATCATACCTAAGTAATCCAAAGAGAAATTCACAGGATTCAACTAATGCCATTTCAGTAACCCACTGAAAGCCAAACAATTCCACTGTATTTTCTTCATAGTCATTTGGAGAAGGATCTAATCTCAGCAAAACCCTGCAAAATAGAGCCAATGGTATTCATACATTTTCCAGTAATAAACCTATGGAGTACAATATCTACAGCTGGCTTATGTATCACCAATACTTTCTGACTATATCAGTAACACATACGTGACAGATGTCTCAAAAATTCAAGTGATCTCAAATGCTGCTGCCCAACAGTCAGGTTTTCCAATTATCCTAACAGACTTCTAAATGTCCATTACATTAGCTTAAAAGTAAGTTCAGAAAGCTAAGAACTGCATCTAGAGCACTGTTCAAAGCTGTTTATCAACACAACAGCCCTTCCCACTTTGGTATCACCAAGTTGATTTCAGGATCAAAAGAGCTGGAGAGCAAACTGGTTTCAAAACTTGTCAGCATTCAAGGGCACCAAACATGAGTGGAAAGAACATCTTAGAAGGCTTTTATATTTGTAATTCAAAAAAATCCCATACCTCTTAAGAGATCCACTTGCTAAGTAAGACTCTGCAGAGAACCTTCTCCCTCCATTTTGGCTGTCAAAAGCACAAGAAAAGAAAGACGGCCTTGAGTTCTCATGCTCCACTTCCATCGCCAGCTCCAAGCTTTCAGTGAGAAATGGGGATGTGGAGGAAGCCCCAAATTCATCCTCCATTGTTTTCACCTGGCCCAGAAAATAAATAGATAAATACAAAAACACTCATAGCATTTCTTCAAATAAATTTCTCATAGTTACAACTCCATGTCATCCTTCAGCTCAAGTGAGGACACAGATCTGACCAACAGTAACATTGAAGTAAAAGCTGAGAGACACCACCAAGAAGGGCAATCATGGTCACATGCCCTGTCACACAATTCCGCCACTTCGTGGAACCACATCTTCTTAGCTGAACAGAGCCTGTTCAAGAAGACACATCAGTGACTTAAAAAAGGAAATCTAAACATTTTCTTCTGGTTTAGCTCTCTGAATTAATTAGTGATGAGGTTAGACTAGCAGTAGGTTATAACACGAGGCAGGAATGCATTACAAAGCTACTTCCAGCAACACTTCATTTTATGACCAGAGTAGCTATTCTATGGACGTACATCATGTATTACAGGCTCTCAATATTTAAAAAAAAATCTAACTACCTGGGAATCTGAAAAAAGAGAAACAAAACCAAAGAAGGATTACCATGCCCAAAAGAAATTCACTGTACAGTTAATATTAATGTACTCCTACTTTATACAATATACTGAAAGAGCAGAATTAGGCAACAGGTGTCAGAGAGTCCTCTAAAAATAAGCAAACAATATAATTAAAACGCTAAATTAAAGTTTTCAACTCCTTTGCTGGTAGATTTTGATATGATTCTTGCAGAAACTAGCTTACACAATGGCTAGAGGTTGGTAATACAGAGGCTTAACCAAAATATAAACTCAAGGGGAAAATAAAAAGAAGGAAACAGTTTCTGTTCTACTTTCTCACATTCACTCACATTCCTGGAGAGCAGGCGGTTGGGAAAATAAGCAAAGAATGACTTCTGTGCTCCAGTTTACAGCAGGACCCCATGTACAGGTGTTGGGACAGCTGGTGAGGCAGCTGAAGGGACTGCTCTCAGCCACAGGAGGTGCTAAGGAAAGCCTGTTCAGTTCGGGGAATCAAAATCGCCCCAGCCGACAGAAAACCCTGGGGAACAGTTACATAAGAGGGCACCTCCTCCCGCCCATAACTCACATCACTTCCACACTTGTCTACCGCATCCCTGATGCAGCGGAAGCAATTAAGAACTTTAAGCACCTCAACCTCCTTGTCCTCCAAGCAGAACCTTCCAGGTGGCTGCAATCCGCGAGCAGAAGCCGCAAGGCGGCGGGAGCAGCGCGGCGGGCCACCGGGGCACACTCACGAACACGACCCGCACGTGTAACGTCTCGGCCCCGCGCCGCCGCCCTCTGCCCGGAGGCGCTTCCCTGGAGGCGCCTGCCCGCCGGCCAGCCCCGGGCCGGCCGCAGAAGGACTCCGGCGGTACCTGCGCGCCGCCCGGGCCGCCGCTCCCCTTCCGCGCCCGGGCCCGTTCCGTACGGCCCGCGCGCCGCCGCCAGCCGCGCACTGCGCAGGCGCACGGGCGCCCATTGGCCGCCGGCCGCTCCGCCCCGGCCGCGCTCCCTCCTCCCGCTCCGCCTCCTCCCGCTCCGCCTCCTCCCCGGCACGGCAGCGCCTGCCGCGGCGCCCGCCCTCCCGCTCCCCTTTCCTCTCTCCCTTCCGCTCCCCGTGCCGCCCCGCCCACCCCAGGGCCAGGCGCCGCCCGCCGCTCCTCCCAGGACAGACAGGCCAGCCTGGGTTTCCCTCTTTGGCTGGGTGTCCCTTGGCGGGCCAGTCATCGCGAGTGGTTCTGGCCACCTCGCACATGAACGCCACCGTCTTGCCACTGCTGTTCAGCTGCCTCCCTTGTGCCCACAGAATCATGGAATCATAGAATGGCTTGGGTTGGGAGGGACCTTAAAGATCATCTACTTCCAACCCTCATCTAGTGACTTCAACTACACCAGGGTGTTCAGAGCCTCTCCAGCATCCAGCCTGGGCTGGGACCCCTGCAGGGATGGGGCATCCACAACATCACTGTTCAACCTGTTTCCAGTGCCAAACCACCCTTACAGTAAAGAACTTTTTCCTAACACCTAATCTAAACCTACTCTCTTTCAATTTGAACCCATTCCCCCTTGACCTGTCTCTACGTGCTGTTATAAATTGTCTTGGCCCATCTTTGCTGTAAGTTCCCTTGTGCTTCCTGTCCCTGTCCCCTACCTTTCTCTGGTGTCTTTCTTGTCTAGGCTTTACCTGAACCTCATTTCCCTTCTTCTCAGCTTTCTCAGTTCACTTATTCCCATGTTCCCTCACAGAGATGGGCATGAGGTTCTCCTGGTCTTATCTGATGTCTTATATATGGAGATCCAACCTTCCTATATCTGTAAGGTAATGCTCGTATCCCCAAACACACACAATTCTCATGGAGCTTGGGAAGTGGTGTTCAGTTCATTTGAAATTCAAGCTGGATATCACTCCTATAATTTACTGCAGTATCTCCACTGAGTGTCACAGCCACCACAGAATGGGGGCCAGGGCAAAAGTCCTAAAACCTGTGCCTGGCATATCTTAGCTTAAAGTGCATGCTGTGCACCTAGAGGCTTCTGGGTCTTTTTTAAAAAGTGTTGTATTTTTTTGGATTGCCGTGGTTTGATTTTGTTTCAAAATGAATGTTTTTCCAGTTTTGCCTGGATTTTGGGTGCAAAATAGCAGCAGTGCATGAAACTTCCTTCTAGGAAGAAAGTTGCTATAAAAAGTTTTGCTGTTGCTGCCACAGCTTGCTCTGAAAGCTTTGCTGTGATTTAAAATGCTTCATTTGCTCCTGTGTCTGTAAGAATCTCTCATTTCCTTCTTTAAATTCCTGTCTAATTAAAAAAACAGAACATCATGGTTAAATAAAACTGTACCCAGGATAACCCTGATTTCCATATGCAGATTTATCTGCACTGACAGCCCCCTCTCCCTCTCTTAGTCTTTCTGTTTCCTCTCCCTCCCTCACTCTCCCTTTTTCTCTTCCCCTCTCTTTCTCTCCTTGTCTTTTTGTCTCTTTATGTCTATTGCATTATGCCTGAATAATTTTCAGTCTTTTTTTTTCCTCCCCTCTTGCACGCACATGCTAAAATAACTAGACAAAGATACAAGGTGGTTGCTGCAGTCCCTGTCTCTAGGACAAAACCAAGAAAGCTTGTGATTGCAATGCCACCTTTCCTTTTTTTTTTTTTTTTCCTTCTTTTTTTCTTCCCCAGCCATGCTTGGTGATTAAACTTCCTCAGGATGGGGAAGAAAAAGGAGCTGGAAATGAAATAGGGTTGAGGAAAAATCCCATTGCAGCAGCTGCAGCCACTGGTGTCTGCTGCCAGATGTGCGAAGGTTCCTGGGGTCCTTGTCACTAAAAGGCAGTATTCAAATATTTGGAGACAAAAGCTGCATCCTCAGTGATCATTTTCTTTATTTAACATGGCAGCAGGCATCGTGTGGGGAAAAATCAACACGCTGGATGTTGAATCGGACTTTTCTCCTTTCTGGGATGAAAGGATGTTATCTATCCCGTGCCAAGAGGGAACTGAGGTAAGAGAGCTGATCCAGCTCGATTTTTTTCCTAGTATATTTCCTAAGCATCTTTTCTGAAACAATTTATATATATATATATATATATATATATATATATATATATATATATATATATATATATATATATATATGAGTGTGTGTGTGTGTGTGTGTGTGTATACATGTTTCTATGTTTGTATATTTGTGTATTCGATTTCAAGGCAGTGAGTGGTAATGCTTTTTTTTTTCCCTCTGCCTTCACATCAACCCAGAGAAAGTTAATTCACAATATATATTCAGAGCTTGTTCAGAAGGGTCGTTTTGTGGGATTTTTTTTTAATACCTTTTTATTTCCAGAGAAGACTTCAGCAGTGACATCATGGTCGGTTGCTGATATTAAACCCTATTTTCAAATTCTGTTAAAAAAAAAAGCCAGCAACTTTGTGATAAGAAATTGTGCAGAAGATTCATATACTCTATTTTTCAGTTGCACTCTAAATATTGGAAGTCTTATTAAAGCGATAGTGAGAATTTTTTATTATTATTATTTCTAGCACAGAAGCGATGAATGCTGCATAATTAAGTACAGTATTTAATTTGGCTGTTGTGAAGCAAAAGAATAAGGTAATAATTTTTATTGTACTAATCAGACTCAAGATGTTCTCTGTGTTAATTGGGTTAAAAAAATTGCAGTACTTATTAGAAATTCTAATTTCACAATGCAGCACTGACAATAAGCTCAGCCAGTGAATTATTCACATCTTTAATTTGCTCTCTTAATGACAGTGTTCTGTAATCAGAGTGCAGCGACTGCTTCCTATGCATTATGTATGATGTTCAGGACTTAAATGCAGGACATTATGAAGCCTCTCAGTGGCTCAGTAATTAGTTTTCCACAAGACAGGGCTTAGATATTCACAGATAAAAGTCTACAGCTGAGATAATGTTAAGGTGGTGACTCATGCTAACAAAAGCAGGGAAGTTCAAATTTAATGCTGAAACTGCTCTCCATTCTCCCTCATTGTGCGTAGGTGCAGGGGGAGGGGAAGAAAGTCTTCCAAACTAGCCCGCCATGGTGAGTACACCGCGGACAGCCCGGAGGGGCAAGCCCGGGCTCCTTTCACTCCGGGCCCGTGTTTTTGGCAACTTTGCTGATCGGAGGGTGGAGGCGGAGCTGCTTTTGGTGCCTCTTTGTAGTGGTTGTGAAAAGGGCAGCAATGTACACACTATCAGAGAGCAATCGTGTATAGGTGAGATGTATTTTAAAGGATTTCATTTGAAGCACTGTCGTTCTTAACTTTGTCAAATTACGGTGTTTTGTATGGGAGCTACGTTGTCATGTGCAGAAACTTTGGGAACACCTGATACTTTCTATAATGCTGTTGTACCTGTTTCAGCTGTCATGGTCGTAACACATTTTAGAAACTTTATTTTCTAATAGTTTAGTTCTCACCATCCAAAAGATGAACTGTGATGCAGGTTTGTTCTTTTTGCCTTGGATCGTTTACCTGGTGTTAGATCAAGTGATTTAAATGTAGGGAATAAGTATGGCTATGTAACTTTCCTACTACTACATGCTGCTTATTATAGAATAATAAGCACAAATACTGACATGAAGCTGGAAAATAATAGTTTTTCCATACTTAGTTGCTAGTCAGACTGGGAGCTATATATTTGTCCTGTGTTCTCCCATTAATCAGACATTTTTATTGGAAGCAAAATAACTGACTAAAGAAGATTCTTTACTTTGTGTTAACTCTCCAAAGACTCCAAAGACTTGTGGCCTTTGTACAGGAGTGTGATTCTAATTATTAAAGTTGATATGCCTGTAAAAAGTTTTAGGGTTAAATTAAAAACAAACAAAACACTAACAAGTCCAACTTAATAGTAAAGTAGAGATATAATAGTAAGAATTTGGAGTACATCTTGATTTTTAAAGCAAAATATTGTAAAACTAATTCCTTTAAATTTTTCAGCAGAGTCTACATCTGGAATTCAGTTTTATTAGCAGCTGTTGCTAATGTTGTCTGGCCTCAAAGCCATGGGTCATATTACTAAGTAATTCCTCTTAGCAAACAAAATCCTATATCCTATGGCTGGATCAGATATTGGTTGTATATAGTCCAGCCCTGAAAGTTGTTTTCATCAAACTGTTGAATAAAGAAGCTGCAGATTGGATCAATGGAGCTAGGTGATTCATAGATTATATCAGAATCTAAGTGATTGTATATATGAAGAACTTGATTTGGTCTTTTCCGGAAAAAAGACTTTCCTTCCAAGTCAAGCTGTGGGATCACTCACTACCTGGCTACATTTTGTCAGTCAGTTCAGCATGGAATCATACAATTGAAACTTATTCCCTAAAGGCGTCATACCTGCCCCCTCCCTCTTCCTCCAAAGCCACGATTAATAAAAGTTGTCTTTTTAAGGGAGCACTTGCCTGTCTGCCTAAAGATTTGTTATGATTACTTACCTAAGTAAGTTATCTATTACAGCATTTCACTAGTCTTCCCATTAGAATGTTTTTTGTGCTTTCTGATCTTAAACTTAACCTGCTAACAGTAAATTACTTGAGCCCATTAGCTTTTGTTAGCTAGTAGTTAACAGGGATTTATATTTTCCTCTTTGCCCCAGACTCACATATTTAAGATTCTCAGTCATGTTTCCACTGTGTTGTTCTTTTAAACAATCCCTGGTTTTTGTTTTCTTCTTTATAGGAAAAAAATACCCAATATTATTCTTGTATTTCTTTGATTTTTGTTGCTGTGATCTGGACGCTCATTATTTCTACTTTCTTGAAATGTAGTGTTCTCGACTTAGACATGATTTCATATGCCATGTAAGTTCTATATTTTCACTTAATGAAATGGGGTTGTCACTTCTTAAGAAAATCCAGTTTCCCTAACAAAATGATTTGCACGTGGTTGGTACAAAGACATCTGTTAATTCAGGATACAGTCTAGGGTATCTACAGTACAATTGGAAAAGGTACAGCATGTGTTTGAACAGGTTTTTAATTCAAGGACTTATGTTTCTAGCAGGAGTCTTTATGGATATTGCTTCCAATATCCTTATCTCACAAGATAAGTACCTGTGACTGACATAATTAATGATGTCCAGATATGAACTATCCAGCTGTAAAGAATATCTGAAATGTTCAATCCTCAGGATTGTTTCAAGTTGTAGAAGTACTAATGCAGAGTCAAAATTTTATAATGCCGGTGTTATAAAGTAGATTGGTGTTTAGAAGTTAAAATCTGAACTTTTCCAGTCAGATTAGACAATCTGAATTTGAGGCACTATTACAGGCAGGTGAGAATACTTTTTTACAAAAGTGGCAACGGTGTTATTAGCAATCAAAAATAACAGTCCAGGCTTAACTGTGTAGCAGTATGTTTTAGGTTAAAAAAAAGAGAAACATTTAGAAAGTTATCCCATTCTAACTAGCCTAGAAGGTTGTCTCTACATCAGAGCTATGCATCTGCAAAAGGGCCAGTAGTTGTCTACCCAATCTGTTAAAATGGAGGTCCATTCAATTTTAGCTCAGAGAAAGGAAGGGCCTAATATATTTCCCGGGTCAGAGGAAGACAGTTCATGACCACCTTAAGTGGTCATGGCATGGGAGGAAAACAATACTTAAGGAGTCAAAATGGAAGTCATGTGTCTGAAGAGTTAAAGATGACTGGCTATGCTTCCAGATATCAGATTTAATATGTTAAAAAAGACATATGGATACCAAGAAAAATTTTGAGGACCTTTACATGGTTACACAGACATCTAGTTCATATATCTGCAATGTATTTTTAACTTTTACTGTCCTCTTACTGATATGTGACTTATCTGGTTTACGAATATTGCAAGTATTTTGGAGTGATCTGATTCATATTTCTTTATTGGTTCATATATCAAAAAGCAAGAAAAAATAGTTTTGACTCAGTTCAATTTTATTGAAAAAACTTAAGAAAAATCCATCCATAGTATATTTCCAGGAGTTATGTTTTGTACTTTTGTTTATATTGCTCCGGGCTTAAGTGCCATTATAAATATTAGGATCTGAAGTGGTATGATGAGTTAAGTATTTCTGAATGTCTTCTCTTAATCTAGCCTAATAATACTTTTTCTTTTCATATGCATAAATCCTGTGAAAGCCAGTGGGAGTACTACATTATAGAAGGACTAATAGATACATATGCCAAGATGTCTTCATTTTGAGTCATTGTTTTAACTTGATTGACAAAGAAGAAAGTTGACTAAAGGAAATGTATACTGAGAGTGGAAAGAAAGTTATTAATAGTATTTTTAATTACAAAATTATCTGTTTCGCCACTGAAACATATATGCCAATAGAATGACAGTAATCAGAATATCTGATAGGAACCTCAAATGAACTTATATTCACTAATGCTTTCTAGGAAATATTTCACAAGTAGAACATATGCATTCTAGTCTGTAAAATTCCATATAATTGACTCACTATTAAGAATTACAGCCTGTATAGAAACCTATAATACATATAATATATATGTATTATATATACATATAATATATGTGTATAGTATATATATATGTACTATATATATGTATATATAGTATATATATATATATATATATATAGTATATGTATATACTATATATACATATAATATATATATGTATATATTATGCAAAATAGAATAGCGATAAATATTCATAATATAAACCAGTTTGGCTTTTTTTTGCAAAGTCAAGCTGGAAATAAGATTATATACTGGATGAGTTCAAATACTCAATCTTCTGTAAAATGTAAATCCGTAAAACTTTGCAGTTCTTATCTGCATCTCTAGTAGGCCAGAAAAAATAGTAGTAGGAATACTTAATACTGTACAAAAGCATCTCACTGCTTCCAAGTGGTTTTTCTTCTGTGTTATCATCTATTCATATTTTCTGTACTGCCTCTCATCCAAGGAACTACTTCATATCCTCATTAAACCTGAGTTTTCATTTCTTGTGTGCTATTTTTTCTGCCTTTCTTTTTAAGCTTTTCCTCATGCTCTTTTTGAAGCTCATGAAGTATTTCCTATTCCCAAAGCATCCCTCCTTAAAATTCTTGGTTTGTTTCTACATGTCTTTTTAACAGCCCTTCAAATCTTCATATCATATTACCTTTTTTTCATTGTTTTCTTGAAGTATCCCATTTCTTGTCTCTTGCAGTATTTAGATTGCAAGATCATTGGTGAAAACAAGGGGTTTTTTTCTGTGCTTCTAGAGAGGACAAAATAAAGAGGTTTAGACTCTTTCTAGTAGTAGGAATACAAAAAGTGTGTGAAGTTAATTTTAAATGCCATCCTTCTCATCCTTAGTAGCACAGTCTTTTCAACTTTTAACAGCTTCTTTGCAATAGAATTTCATCTGGATTCTAGGAAGTTGACAGGTTAGGGCACAAGAAAACTGAGAAATAAAGGGGCCACCTACAAGCAGAGCAGAACGTATCCTAAAATATTTCTGTTCAATGCCCTCTGTCTGCTATCTTTGCTCGTCCAATATATTACTTTGTCAGAGAGACCCTAAGTCCAATAAAATATTCAGAAAGCTTTTTGTCTCTCAAGTGTATAAATTCTTTCTAGTGTGTGGTATACAGTGACAATACAGACTCTGTTGGTCCAAATAAAGGACTGTATCAGTCCTGCTGTAGACTGAGGGGTTTGGGTTTTTTTTTTCCAGAAGGAATAGCTTTAGCTGAGAGTAGTTGTTGTTCAGCTGTCTATCAGCATTTTGGTGCACTGTGTTGGTAGTATTAAATATGAAGGTGTACTTGGAGAAGTGGAAGTTATAACTATGCACTCCCATATGAAGCTTAGCAGAAAGCTCTGGCTAAACCACATCACAAACTTTTTGATGCTGAATTTTTTAAACCAGATTATTTGCTTTGCCATCACTGAATGGATTTTTAGTTGACTGCAATGATTTTTAGTGTTTGAATGAAGGTAGTTAATTTCAAAATGCTGCAGTTCTCTGAGTCCAACTATCACTCTTCACCTTGCACTGTCTAGTGTTGGGACAAAATGCTGGGCTCCCACTTTGCTAGTCAGCAAAGCTCTTTCTCCTGACTTGTCCAGAGGCTGTAAGTTTAGAAAGCAGACCAGTGTTTTGTGTGGATGTGAATGTGGATATCATACAAAGGCACTCAGTGTAAACCGTATTTTCAAAGATGTCTATAAAAAGTAAAATAGCTAGCTTTGACCAGTGTAATTTGAGAATTATAGAAATCATTCAAGAAAGTGCATCTCCAATAAGCTTCAGCAGTGGTTTCCAACCACACTATTGTGGTTTCCAACCACGCTATTTTGTCCATTCTTGTGCAATCTCAGAAATATTCCCTTTTCCTCTTCTTAGTGCTTTGTGTTCTTTACCTCAATGTGACCTGACAAAAAAAAAAATCAGATGACTATTGGGTACTTAACATAACTTCAAAGATTTTGTATTTAAAAATATGTTGATATTTTTTCCCCCTCTGAAGATTACAATAATATTTATATAGTGGAAGGATGAAAGTGCTCTGCATATCTCAGGCCCTCCTTTATCAGCTTAGGAAACTGAGATATAATTAGCAAAAATGATTCAAAGGTGATGGCTCATATTCAGTTTCTCATTCCACATAATTCATCTGCATGATTTCAGGAACTCACTTCATTCTTGCATCTCCATTCCTCAGCTGTGTAATAGAAAAGGAAACCTTCCTACTTTTCACAGATTCTAAAGTTCAAATCTCGTTGGACAGTATGAATTTGCATGCAGGTTTTGTCTCTTAGTATGTCATTAAAGCACACCAGTGGCATCTTAGGATCGTTTAAAGACAATGGGAAGCTTCTAGAGACTCTAGGACTTGAGCAAATGTATAAAAACAGGTTGGTATGAGCAAGTATGGAGATTAACCAGTGTTTCTAATGATCATTGTAAATGAGTTCTGATGAGAATTTTTGTAGTGAGATTCTTGAAAGGAGGTGGAGAAAGAGTTGATTTTTAAAATGATAAATTCTTTGCAGAAAGGGTCATTTAATAAGCTGTATGTGAAACATCTTTTACATAAAACATCTTTTTATAACTCTATTTCAAGATTTGCAAGAGAAATTTGTCAAAATACTAATTATTAGAAGGAGGTCTGCATTGAAGCCTTCAAATTCAAATTGTGTTCTTTAGTTTTATTTTGCTTTTTATTTATTTCAAGTCATGTTTTTGTGATCATATTTTGCACACCTTTAATATGATTTCCCATTGCTCTGTTTCTTAGAGCTTGGTAGGAACACCATCATATAGCCCTCAAGCTTTTCCTTGCCCATTTAGATTTCATTAACCATGGTACTTACTTCAGTGTGTGGGATAAGGCTGTCTGAACAGTGTCATAAAACAATTTTTAGCTACCTATACTGTATATGTGTTTATAAAACTATTTCTTATTAAGTTTGTGGAGTTTGTGTTTGTTTTTTTTTTCCCTCTGAAAAAGGGATTAGTGAAGAAAGGATGACCTTTCTCTTTAAAGGCATTCTGAAACATAACAGGAACCAGTAAAAACAAGTGCTTTAGAAAATGTAGCTAGAAATCAGGTTGTCCAAATATGAGCTGTTAGCCAGTACATTAAGAACACTGTATGCAGATACTGTTTTTATCAGTTCATATCAAAGCCTTTGCTAAAGTAAATGAGCTTACCCTTGGTTTTGCAGATGTCTTGGCTACCTAATTTGTAAAACATGGGTGTAAAATGATGTAATCTTTGTTTTGACAGCAACAACTTCAATAAATATAGCTGATACAGGCATTCTGGCTGAAGAGTTCATAATAACAAACTTTAACATGACTGTACAAAGGAACTATTCTGCAGTGTCTGTCAGTCATGAATAAAAACCAGAAGAGTTTTGTTCCTCTATCTGGTATCTAACCTTCAAAGGCCTCAGTCTGTGTGATAACTGCAAATAATGCTATTTTGATGATCCTATTTCCAGATGTCCATGGTAGGATGTGAATAGGAATTGTATTATCCTTTTGGCAGAGAAGGGTTATACTAGATAGAAGGGTGAGGACGATGTTTGATGACTAGATCGGAAATCTCCAGAGGGAAATTTCTTTCTGGCAAGGGAGAAGAGGAAGTTTGTGTCTGAAGTAGTTTTCTGCTTTGTAAAATCTCTTAAATTTTATTCTGTCTCCACTACTTTTAGTAAATACACACACAGAAGCTGAAAGGAATTATATGTATTTTTTAGAGACTTCTCAGTTTTCCTGATGAGAATTTTCTGTTGTAATTTTCCAGGTATGTTTGCAAGTCTTAGAAGTACATTAAACTTTCCTTGTTGTCAGTCTGACATGCAGTTTAAGCTTGGAGCAATAAAAGTAGTGAGCAATGAGAATAAATTGACAGCTGTCTCACAGCAAGCTAAAACTAGAGAAAAGAAAATACATTATCATTAAAAAGGTATCAGAAAATGCATCTCAAATTAACTACTGGGCATAAGTAATGAATCATACCTAATTGCATGTTGCATATTCTAATAGATTTAACAATGCTTACCAAAATAAAGAAGCCAGTCTATTTGAAAAATGAAAATTATGCAATGGTGTGATATAATAGATTAGACCTAATAATTTCAAGTAGGTTGGTAAAAGCTGTAAAATTGTGCTGTAATTACATTTAGAGCTAGATGCTTTTAGTCAACCTTATCCAGTAAAACAACACTCCAAAGATATTGTAATTTATCCCCTGCTCAGACTGATGTGGTTTTCAGTATATGGCTATCCTTTGTGGACTAAATTAGAAAAATAACCTCTCCCACTTCAATACTGTGTACAAATTCAAGCTGAACGTTCCAGGAGATTGTGGAAGTCCATCGTAGAGGAAGAGCTGAGTCAATGTACCTATCTTATCACTATGTCTTTGGGAAAAAAATCCCCAGGTTTTCAGAGGTGCATTGAATGAATGGTATTTGTCTTTCACCATGGGATGAATTATAAGCAGCCCTCACCACTCTGAGCACATACAGCTGACTCTTGCACTTTGATGGGAATAGTTCCTGCAATTCCTTCATAGTCCCTTGTCCTGGTGCATGAACAATTATGGTTCTTAGTAAAAAAAAAACAAACAAACCCTAAAAATTGACCATTTGCAATAGTGGTGAAAATTTACAGTTTTATTTCAGTGTGATGGACAGCTGCTCACTGAGGCAGACATTTGAATAGACAGATATTTGAGAAGAAATTCTTCCTACACTAATAAAATGAAAGAGATTTTTTGTTGTTTGTTTGGCATAATAAACACCGCAGACAATATTGTTGGTTGAAATTATGAAAATAGCTTTGAACTCATGTAGAGCCTATTTAAGCTGAATTTTAATTTTTTAATGGAAGGTATGATATCATAAATCATGCAGAAAAAATTAAAAAGAAAGCCAACAGGAAAATCACCTAGAAATTTCAAAAAGAGAATGAATGTCATGGTTTGACTGTCATTCAACTTTTTTTGGGTGTTTACCAATAGAGAACACCTTTGTACTGCTCAGTAAAGCAGCTGCACAACAAAAACTTGCCAGCTTTATGGAACAGAATGTGTTGGAGAATTTACAGTGAAAATCTGACAATTTAATTCAAAATAGATTTATTTTAGAGTTTTTAAAAAATAACAGCTAGTTATTTAGTAACAGCATTTTGAGATACTTCAAGATCAGGTTTTCTGCAACTTTATTTTGTGGAAATCGCTTCTTGTTCCTGACATTTCAGAATTCACATTTTTGACTGCTTTTGAGTATTTTGATTTTGATTTTATGTATTTGGCTAAGTTATACTTTAGATATTCACTGTAGAGAAGGGAGCATTTTTAGATAAATGTTGCCGGTCATCATTACTAATTGAATAATCTCTTGTATATTAGCACAGTGGTTTAATCTTTTTGAAATCAATACTATATCTTAATACTTCTTAGAGCGAGCTGTTATTAGCAGAGAATCAGCTAGATATATGAGATAATCACAGCTACACAAAAGCTACCAATCCATTATAAATAAACAGTAGGATAATTAACCCACAAGATTTTTCCTGACCCTAAACCGAGGGTCAGTCAAGCCAGTTTTGTTATATTTAAAGTGCAAGTACACTGGCTAGGATCTCAAAAATAATATCACTGAACTAGCATATTGGTTTTTTTGAGCTGCTGTATTGTACCTCTTAACACAGCAGCTAAATTAAACACAGCTTTGTGGTGATGCAATACTGCTGTCTACTTCTGCTTCAGGACATACCTTGATCTGAATGAATATTTGGGATATCTTTGCAGTATAAACTGTTGCAAATACAAATTGCAACCTGTCTCCATATTCATTTTGAATAGTAGATTTTTGAAACTTGGGGTTCAAATTGTTAATGCTTCTCAAAATATTATTAGTTGACAAGACAAAGCACTATTCTATTTTACCGGTGTTAATACTGTTTATGAACTTTCTCTCATTCCAGCTCATTTGTAAAGATTGTTAATAAAGCCAAGTAAATTTGTCATGGGAGGCTCAGTATCATACAAGTCTGCTACGAGACTTTCTCCCATTTAAATTCTGCATCGTTACGTTAGAGTAATAACAGCAGTGATATCATCTATGTCTTGTTACTAACAGTGTTCTCCAACTGCTGCTTTCAACTTATACTGGATATCGAGCCAGTTGGACTTTTGATCTGATCCCATTCAAATGTTCTTAAAGCAACTGTTATACTAAAATCTGATCCAAAGAATAGATGAGCTTCCTAATGCAAAGAAAACAGTGTGGCATAGTAGCAAAATGCACGTTTCCTTACACATTGCAGATTTCACTAGTTATTTGCAGCATTTTTTGGCAGAATGTTAGAAAAAGTAGAAGATATTAAAGATACTTCAATTCCATACCATTTTTGGACATTTTTTTATGTGCATGTTCAAGAGCAGTGAGAGCTAAATTGCCTATCTTGGTTATTAAAATGAGATTTGTGGAAGTTTGGTGCATAAATTCTAGAAAATGGCAGTCAGTGAAAATCAGTGCTCTTACAGTTGCCTAAACCAGCACATCCCTTAAACTCAGCATATATATATTACTATGATCTTAATTTCCCCTTAAGTGTAGGTTCTTGCATTTAGCTACCTGGTGCGACCACTGCACTCTTGCTTCTCTTCAATGTCTGTTAAAATCTAGTGATAAAAAGTGTGGCACTGAAATGCTGCCTTCATCTTTGGAGGTGTCTGATATGTTTTGGGAGAGGTACTTGCTACGCTTTCAGTGCAGATGGGCAGCACTAAGCTCTGCAGAAATCCCTAAGTGTGATCACATCTGTGTTTTCATGTAGCACGTTTTAACTACCAGGTTGTTCAATAGTCTGAGATGGATGATGGGGGAGCCAGTGGGTGCTGCGCCACACTGTAGGCAAGAATGCCAGATTCTTAGTGCAAGGGAGAAGAAGAAAGAGTGGTGGGCTGCATGCCAAAGAGATGGAGAGAGTGGAATGAGCAGCATATTGGTTGGTTTTATGCTTTGAATTAGAGAGTTTTGGTTTAAGAAATAGTCCTGTAAGACTAAATGAATGCATATTGCCTATGGGTTTGGATTTGTGAGTTGATATTTTAATTGAGTAATACTCAGGCTGTAATACAAACTTACCCTGTATTAAACAAGAGAGAATCCATTTGAAAAGGGGGCCTTTACTGAGAAGTGAGGTTTACACTACTAAGTAAAAGTTGCATTCATGTTGCATTTTCTTTTTCTTGTAGCTAGCAGACACCCAATACAGCTATCTGCTTTCACAAAGTTTGTGGGAATGTTAAATCTTTGAGACCTTTTCCCATGTATTGGACTTAGATGGAATTGGTTACTGGAAGTGATCAAGAGGAGCTGAGCAAAGCAGCTCATTTTTTTCAGGAAACCATGTAAAAAGGAACAATAGTCTTTGGTTCAAGGAGCTTTTTGTTCTCTCTGAGTCTACAAAAAATGCTGCCAAGCTTGGTGTCTTAGTAAAGATATGGCATTTCTTTCATTTAAACTAATTTAAATATACTCATTATTTCTTATTCATAGAAACTTGATCCATATCCTGAAGAATCAGGTCAGGTGCCAGGCTTTTAGGTGTAAGAGCTTCTGATGGGAAGCTATTACTGATGTTTCTTTCTACTCTTACCCTAGAAAACTGAACCACATGCCCTGCATTCCTATTTCCTTACTGTCCTCTGCTCTTCATATCGCTATTATTATGTGGTCTGCAGTATTCACTATTTTCTTTTTTCAAGCAATTATTTTATTATTTTGCAATAGATTATTCACTTTCCTAGCCCCAAATAATCCATTCATTTTCCTCAATTATTTCAATAGCAAAAAAAAAAAAAAAATCACCAGTTATTGCCAGGTAGACTTTTTCTGAGCTTTTAAAAAGCATCAGGTTTCTTTCTTATTGCTATAAAAATCTTCTGAAATTTTAGCTGAAATTATGTCACTTTGTTTTCTCTGTATCATCAATTTTCTTAATCTAGGAAAAGAAAAAATACTGGAATATACCTACAAACATGAAGTGATAAATAGTAAAAAGTTGACAGTTGGTAGTAGTAGTTTAATAGAATCATCTTCGATAACAACTCCTCTGGTACCTGTTATATGTGCTCATGAATAGCCACTGAACTAACACAAAACATCTGCTGCTTTGGCTGAATTTAAATGCCCCAATCTGATAACCTTGCCGAGAAATTTAGCAGTCATCTAGAATGGAAATTCACGTACCGGTTGTGATCCATCAAAGAGAATGAGACTCCACACACAGAGAAATACATGTTAGCAGATCCAAAGATTTTGTATTGAGCATTATTTTCTATTGCTATGTTTTACACTGTGGTTAAATGGTTCAGAGTTAGGGAGTATTGTAATTATTCAGGTAAATATCAAGCACTACCTACAATGAATGTAGCCCTGAAAAAATAGGCAGAAAATGTGTTTATTTAAATTGGATTCACTGATGCATGCATGCATAGATTTTATAGAGTAATAAAGCTCTACATGCAAGACCTGTTCATATTCCAGATCCTTAAAATTTTCTATAATTCTTCACTTAAAGAAAATGGTAAGAAATATTCCTTTTACAGTATCACAGGCATTTACAGTATATTTTGGGGGAGTATTTTAAATGATATATGTTGCAATTAATTTTCCAAGAAAAAAAGCACTCTTACATATTTATAAATTTCTGTGACTTTTCTTGCAATATCTTTTTTCTGATTGTGTGAGTTGTATGACTGAAGCTTCTTACCGCTTTTATCAATGAAAGTGAGTGATACAGGTTTTATTTTTGGAAATTATTGAGTGGACTTAGTGCTTTCTCACTGCTTTTTAAAAACTGAGTGTAATGGAGATTCTGTTTTACATATCGAAATCTAAGCTTTCTGATATTTCCATCTTAAACCTTTTAACTTTTCCAGTTAGTTTTTAGAAAAAAATTTTGATGGCTTGACTTAAGAAATCTTAAGGTTGCCACAGTTACTCTTTTTGATCTTCAAGTGCCTTTTTTTCTAGCTCTTCCATCCTAGCTTCTTGTGGTGGGCTTGAAAATCAAATATACTGGAAAGTAAAATAAATAAATCTTTTAATGAGTATTGCAATGTTACCTGTTTCAAATGCTTCAACACTTAGAAATAAATAACCAACTTTAGTCTGTCAAAGTCTATATTTTTTTTTAAACAAAAGGAACAGCATGGAGCAAAAAAAAAAACTATGCTAATTTTATACTAAGGGGAAATATTCAATCCAATTTGAGATTTCATTCTTGAATCTCAATAGCACATATGTGTGACATGGTTCTGCAAATCCAGACAAGGTAATCTGTAGAAAAGTAATGCAGAGTCCTGCGTCTGGAAAAGAATAATCCTGGCACCAGCACAGGCTGCAGGCTGACCTGCTGGAACACAGCTCTGCAGAGAAGGACTTGCTGGCTTGTGGACAACCAACCAATGTGCAGAAACTGATGCACAGGGAATTCCATCTGAATATGAGGAAGAACTTCTCCACTGTGCAGGTGACTGAGCACTGGAACAGGTTGCTCAGAGAGGTTGTGGAGTCTCCTTGACTGGAGATATTCAAGAACTGTCTGGGCAAAATGCTGTGCCATGTGTTCTAGGATGACCCTGCTTGGGCAGGCAGGCTGGAGCAGATGACCCCCTGTGGTACCTTCCAACCTCACCCATCCTGTGATTCTGTGATTCTATAAAGCATAGCTTATTAAATTCTAAGTTGTCTTAATACCATAACAACTGGAACAGACTTGAGACTGGATTTAGAAGTTCCTGAGGCTTCTTCTTGAAGGTGCTTAGCTATTTTTCTGTGAATTTAAGTACTTGAAGTACAAAGTTTCTGTAATTCATAGTGTTGCCAAAAATGTAGTACATGAAGGAGAAACAATTTAAAGAGCAAGTTGTTTGTCCTAGCAGTGCCCTGCCTGACCTAGACTTATTGCTATGGTCTTGTGGAAAAGTAGCAGGGCCTAATTTTTACCAAACGTATGTATATGAAGAAGTATAGTGTAAGTATACATATTTGTAGATATGTGTATGTGTTTGTGTACAGTTGGCTATATTATTGTTCTCTAGAGAGCTCTGATCCACTTCAATGTCATCCTAATTACACAATAGATAAGTAATTAAGGCTTTTTTTTCACTTAAGTTCAGTCATTGAATTGCTCTTCTTTAACCTTCTATTGTTTGAGTGTGTGTGTGTTTAGGTGACCGAAAATTATAAGAATTTTCAAAGACAGCATTGACTCCTAGTATAAAAGCACATATTTTTTTATATTGTTATCTGCACATCTTTCTACATTATCAAACATGGGCACTCTAAGCTAATTTTGCACAAATTAATAATTCTAAAAAAAAATGAATTCAAAGATATTTTGCAAGATGCTTCTTCTTCTTCTTCTTCTTGTCTAATTAATAGCTGTATGACCTACAAGTAAAATCTAAAGCAATCTCATGAGTTTCTTGATCAGTGGATCACTCTTAAAAAAACCAAAAAACAACCTAGATCAAATCTATAATTACTAAAAAGTTACAAAAGATAGGGAGTGTTCTGAAGAGGCTATATTGAAAGATCTTATAAACTTCCTTGAATATTTTATCTCTAAAATTCACAGATTTCTGAGCAAAGAAAACAGTGCAACTGAAGAAAGCGACAGATTTTCTTAGAAGAATTTAAGAAAAATAAGAATGAAGTGGAGTTTGTTTCACTTTTGGTTGGGGACTTTTTGTGTTTTTGTCCCTTCAACTGTGCAATTAAAAAGAGTTGGCAGCAAATGAAAGAGTTTGAGTCCCAACATTGGGATATGACAAAATGCAAGAATAGTGCAAGGTTATCAATGACTCCACGTCCTGATGGATGTTGGTGACTAGTGGTGTCCTATAGGAGTCTGTACTGGGGCCAGTGCTGTTAAATGTCTCCATCAGTGACACAGACAATGGAATCGAGTACATCCTCATCAAGTCTGCAGTTGACACCAAGCTGTGTGGTACTGCTGACATGCCTGAAGGATGGGATGCCACCCAGAGGGATCTGGACAAACTTGAGGAGTGAGCCCATGGGAATATCATAGGGTTCAATTGTACCAAGTGACCTGGGTCCAGGTTACATGTGATGGAGATGAACCTAAAATTTGCAGGATATTTCCACACTGGTCTGTGCAGTATTAAAATGCATTAAACTAACAAAAGGTAAGCCTCACCAGGCTGGTCTCACCAGTGAGACCCTGATGTTTCCTAAATACTTTGTTAGACAGACGAACATCTGAAAAAAAAAAAGGCACAAAAAGAGACTTTATTAATAAAGTTGTCATATATGTAAAGAGGAACAAAAAGTACAAAACTAAGGAACTGAGGTCAGTACTATTTTCATTTATCTCTTTCTTTTGACATTTTTGTTAGTGAGCTAGGAAATCAATAAAGACTAATTTCATTGGCAAGGATTAGAGAGTACATAGGAAGGAACACTATACACTCAGGATGTGTATAGTTGCTTTCAAGGGCATTTTGAATAAAATGTATTTGTTATAAAGTAAATTGAATGGTTCTTTTTGTCTAATTGGCTCATATATCAAACATTAATTCTTTGGAAGACCCACTACACAAAACTAAGTTTGCAGTATTGAATATACTTAAAGTATTTTGTTTATTTCAGTTATTTTTACACCCTCATAATGAATGCTTGTCTGGTAACCAAAGGCCTTTCATAGAAATAATAAATCATGTAACTCAGTGTATCAATATAATACAGGAAATGTCCTTTTTAACACCCTCTTAATCAATAATGTTCAAAAGTTAAATCTATTCCATGTGCATAATCTGTGATGTAGTTTATCTGAAAGAAAAATGCAGGGGTTTGTGCCTTCCGTAGGAGATTAACTAATCAGTATCCGGAACTGTTGGAACTGTTGGTTCTGGAGCTAACAATGTGGTTGCACACTGGATACCTAGGAACAGAAAACAGGCTTTGGCAGGAGTAAAAAGAGATTCTTCAAAGCTGAGGGGGATTCAGGTGTGCTTTCCAGCAAAGCTTCTGGGCCAGCTGACCCTGAGCTATGCAAGGTTTATAGGAGGAAATGGGGAGTGATGGAAGTAGGAACCTCCATGCAGTGGGGGCTGGAGACATCTGTTAGCCAACCCAAACTGTCACCTAGAGAAATGTTCTGCTTGCCTGAGATCTGAACCCAGGGCTGTGTTGCCAAAGCTTGTCCAGACCTGTGGCTGTTGTTCTTCTGTGTGGGTACTAGTGATACTGCTGGTGGCAACCTTGAGAGTATCAAAACTGACTGCAGAGCTCTGGAGCATATAGCCAGTGATGTTGGGGCCCAGCTCTTGTTCTCAAACTTGCAAGGAAAGGGAGGGCTGCAAGGATACTGCACATCAGGCTTTGGTTATAGAGCTGCTGGTGGCAACTGAGATTGGGTTTTTATGACCAAGGGACTCTGCTTGAGGATCAAAACCTACTTGGAAGAGATTGGAATCCACCTCCATAAGCAGGCCAATGGTGCCTTTGCCAGCAGAATGTCTGACCTGATATTAGGGCTTTCAAATACCCACGTCAACAAGTACAAGAGTTACCACCAGCCCTGTGAGAGAGTGATGGTCAGGGTTAACAGCAAAAAGCTTGGGGTGATGTGAATGAAAGGGATTGCAAAATTAACAAAAAAAGGCTAAAGTGGGGGCCTTTCTAATTCAAGCATTTGTGTGTAAACAAGGAAGTGCCTTAGGAAAAGTGACTTCATGGAAAAAAACCAACAGCCCAGACTCTTTCTGAGAAATCTGCATGCTGGCATGTCTCTATGATGGTCTGTACACTAGTGTGGAGAATAAATATGAGGAAAATTAGAGATTTATATGCAGTTGCAGGGATATTATCTTGTTGAGATCAATAAGATGTGGGATGGTTGCATGACTGCAGTAGAAGAATGGATGGCCCTGCTTAAGCTGGGCAGGTGGACCAGATGACCACCAGAAGCCCATTTCAACCTCAGACATTCTGTGATCCTGTAAATTCAGCTAAAGTTAATACATGTTACATTAAACTCACTATTTCTGATCATATATTCTTAATAATCTAGGGTAACAAACACTGGCAATAAAGGGCATCGTGACTTGTGTTTTCCAGTGAAGTAATATTGTCTTAGCTTGTAGAAGAAATGCCTTCTAATGGTTTTCTTTGGAAGAAGTAAGCAGAGGAAAAGGTCCAGTGTCATGCATATCGAAAGTTTGATGCAATGCATCCCAAGGTGTGTTCGTTCTTTACTTACCGTCTTAGCTAGGCATTACTGAGAGGAGAATTATGTTCTTCACATCCACTTTAAAAATACTCCTGTAGAAGCGATAAGTCTGCTTCATACTTCTGGTCAGATTTATTTCAGAAAAAATTAAGTGCGCAGTTTAGTTCCAATGCATATTTTCCATAAAATCAAGATTATTTAATCATTGCTATAAGTCAGTGTAGCTTGCAGTCATGAATAAAAGCATGAGTACTTAATTCATTGTTGACTTCTTTGTTGGTGCCCAGCTGACATAGAAGACAATAAGAGCACCAAGATGTTTTTAGTGATGATTTACATATTTCTCATATGGCCTCACCCTAGCTATAGAATAAATCTGTAAAGGCAAAACATTTGAAGACAAAAGATCTAATTCTATACTTTAAGGTGTGCTGTGATTATTGTAATTGTGAAGGGGCAGACAAGGGAAGAATTCTGAAACATCCTTACTGTGCTTAACAAATTCAAAAGGAAATTTTAGGAAAAAGGACTTATTATCACTTACCAGTGCAATACACGCCCCCGCATCACATGACTTGATCACACTTCTGGAGTTGCATAACTTTTCTATTCTTCCCATTCAAAATATTGAATAGAGTATGTATGCTGCCAGGTAGTTGTATTATGTGCTTCTAAAGAACGCTGGAAAAGATAATGTAGAGAAATCTGTATTCCCTTCACAGTATCAGCTCCCTGCTGAGCAAGTACCTCCTCTTATTCTGGAATAGCTGCATTCCATTAAGTGTTTCTGAGGGAATTTTCTAATGTAATTGCAACAGAAATCTAACAAACAAATGTCTTGGATAATATTTTTTCTGCTTTAGAAAGTTTAAAAAATCTAATAATTGTCCTTTAGAGAAAGTATTATATTTTTATACCTGATTAACGCTATTATACAATGTAAACATACTACTCGTTTAGTTTTGTTTAGTTTGTTAAACTATTGAATTGAGCTTGTGATTGCCTCAACATCCCACATTAAATCACTACTTTACTCTAGGAGATGTTTATATAAAGATGTGAAATGATGATTCCTTTAGAGAGGCTACATACTAAAGACACCCATATACCCATATACTACATATATTACTAAAGACACCCATATACCAACGCCTCATTGTGACTTCATTGGAGCTACACACACATTAAAATTAAGCATGTGTTTGCAGTGAGCTGGAGAGTCAAACAGAAGAATGTCAAGAAAACGAGATACAATCAAAATATGTAGAGTTATAGGCATATATTTCCCTGGGTACTGTGTAAATATGCAAAACTTCAAATCATTAAATTTAATACAAGCAAAAAATTTTAGAGGCAATGTTGTTTCTGTCTTTGTTGTCTCTAAATCTTTTTTCTCTTTGGTTTGTGTTGTTTTCTTTTTGATCCTTCCTAGTCTGTGTTATGTATTCACTTACACATAACACTGAGACCTTCAGTAATTACATGGTCAGTCAAATAGCTCTAGACACTGGGATTCTGTTGGTAGACTGTCACTTTACAGTAACTGAAACAACAGGTAGGTTCAACAAACATATTTCATATGTTAAACATTTATTGTGCTACATGATTTAATTATAATGATACCTTTACACCTAGATTTTCTGTCATCAGAATGCCTTTTTTTTTAAATTTTTAATACGTGGAACAGACCGAGCTAAGAGTTAATCTGGCATTTAATTATACACTGAATTATTATAATAACAAGACTTAAACCCTATTGTATGGAGTCCAAACAAATTTAGTTAATGCATATCATAATTCTAAACTTGGAACTTGGACTGAGCAGAGCTTGTAGCTCTTATCACTTAATCTTTGTAAAAGTTCATCAGTTACTTATAATAGTGTGTTTAGCATGGTGTCAAGCTTCATTAGTTGATGTCTGCCTGTTGAGACATGCATCTTTGTTACCAATAGTTCTTTAGCTAGGAAAAAGCCCAGATACCTTTTTGCAAATGTTAGAATTTATCAATCTGATTGGCATTGCAACAGAAAAGTAGATGGCACAATTTTTTTGAGCAGCCATGGGTTGATATTGAGCAATTTTTCTGTGGGAAATTCCGTCAGCATACTGCAATGTTCTCATGAGACTGATGATGTTGAATCTGCCATTTTTGATGCCCTAAAATCTGCTGCCACCAGAATTTCTTTTCTTAATGTCAAGGTCTGCTTTGGCAGTGAAACAGGGGTCATGTTGTGGAGCTGAAGAAAACACAGTTTCAATGCCAAAAGACATGAAACAATTGGTGCATAAGGTCAACTGATGTTCTTGCCAAATGCTTCATGGCATTAGACCCTTCTAAATCTTTCTTTAAAAATCTTCCATCAAAAGATTGGAATACATTAATCTTGTCCTTTAGTACTCCACAGAAAGGATGAATAGTCCAGTATTAAATTTGAAAGTAATTTTCTAATGAAAAAGAATCTAAAGTTTTTTTAGAATGGCATTTGCATCTTTGAATAAAGCAATATTCTTTTATGCTTTCTAACCCAAGCTGGTAGCTTTTTCATGAGTTTGTTTTAATTTTCCTATGAAAAATTGTGAACTATTATTTTTGTTGTTAGAAATATCTAGATATGGACAATGAATAGAGTAAGAGGAATCAAACTAAAGAATACTTCCTTTCATACAGTTTTATCTAGCACTTGGTAAAAATGGCAAACAGTAATTCCTATTTACAGCCCCAAGATACATTATTTTTGTAATTGGTGATATATGGCTACTTTCCTTGCAAAGCTCTCTCTAAATTGATTTCATCTTATTTCTGTTTCTATTGCATGCAATTCTTCTAGGACAATACTTGGCTAAATTCTTCAACCCTTGTGTGCCTAGTATGGGTCTTAATCAAACCTGTAACACCATATTATTTAATTTATTTTTAGGTTAATATTTCTTATCAGTTTCAGTGGTAAATTTAGTAGGACTGAAGGTGGAAAATTGGTGATATGTAATTTTATACTTTTTAATATACACTAGAAATTGTTAGAGAATTGTCTTCATATCAACATCCTTTAAAACTTTTTTAAGGTCAAATATATACAGAAGGTCATCTCAGGGCACTAGTTAAAACACTGTGCAAAAACACAGAGTTGAGTATAAAGGGGAAAAATGTATTGGCAATGTTTTCAGTTGCTTTGGTTGCCATTTTATACTGGCAGAATTTACTCAATGGCTTTGCTTTCCTTAGTTGTGGGTGCAAAACTGAGCCAGAATCAAGCACTCATCTGGAAGCTGGCAATGGATTTGGTTGGCTGGCCCATTTCTTTTGATAGGAAGGGTGTTTTTCCTTAGCATAAGATATAGTTGACCTTGAGTTGTCTGGAATGTTGTTAATGCTGAAGAAATGGCTGACAAACAGCAATTATGGAGAAACATGTGGTTGTTGCTATTCTTATGCTCTCATCAGGTATTGTTACACAGTTGAGGTCAGACCGTGAGAGGTAACATTGTAGATGAAACACTGAAATAGTGTTATTTTCAATCTCTTTATTCACGACTACAGATAGTTTCTATATGATTTGCCCTTTCTGTCACAGTGACCTCTACAGATATGGTGATGAAAAATATTAACAAAAAGATAACTACTAATAGCTGGCATAAGAAGTTATTCACAAACACTAATCTAAAAGCAGACAAATAATTGCATAAGTTGTTGTTGGCATCACAGGAAATATAAAGTCAGAACTGGTTTTCAGGCTTACTAGTACAAGTACTCCCTGATAAAGCATGTAACAGATGCAGGATTTTCTCAAGGTTAAATGTGATTATAGTGCATGCACACATACAAATTGCAGTCAGGGATTGACTCACAAAATAATGAGATCTTTTCAGAAGGTAGTAAACTATTCTGATTATCCTTTCTACCTTTAAGATATGCTTGCGTTTTAAGTCTTTATACACTGTGTTTATTGGGTAACTGCATTTAAGCTGCTATTATGTCATTGAACTTGAAGGTTTCTGCATTTTATTGTATTACCTGCAAAAAAAAAAAAAAAATTTCACGTAAAGGATCTATAGTTTTACTTCTGTGTGTCAGCAGTCAGAATTATCTTAATCTTTTTTTATTTTTTTTTCTTCTTATTCCTTACACATCTGAAATGAGATAATAAAAATCACAAGAACATATTAATGAAATGGAAACTGCTGTAAGAAAATGAAATAGATATGAATAAATAACATTCTGTGCCCCATACTGAAAACAGATTAGTTTAAATTTATTGCTAACTGTCAAGTGACTTCAAAACTCCAAAATCCTATAGTGAGGTGCATTAAAGAAAAAATATTTTATTATCTAATATTATAAAGTGATGGTTTAATTCAAATGGACAATAACAAACTGGTTAGATTGCCATAACCAGAGGGTGTCTGAAGGCTTTGTCTGCCCTAGTGATTTGTCTTGGTGCAATAAAAAATATTCTGCATGAACTGCCCAATGTTATCCATTTGTCTTTTTCTTGTTCAGGTTTCTATGTAGTTTGATGCAGAAAAATAGAATTCCTTTTTGAGGAAATGAAATCAGAAGTCACGATCCAAACATATTCCAGTGTAACACTTTTACATTAGACCCCTCCATTTTATGGTGATTTAAGAGAAAGTATCTGGTAAACATAACTGAAAAATTAAGTTATGCCAAGCAATTGTGAAATTCATGAAATGATGGTGCAACTGAGGACTTAAGCTGATTCAGTGTGATACTGCAAAGAGTTAATTTTCAAATTAATATGTTAAACAAAGCAGTTTCTACTGTATTCTGTACTTGGTCCCAGCTCTGCCTCAGAAAGGACTGAATGCTTCCTCCATTCAGAGTAACACCATATTGTGCTATCCAGAAGTTTTTCACAAGCCTCCACCAAAAGAGTGCTATGCCTTCAAGGCATAACTAGAGCTCACTGGAAAGCTGTTCCTTTAAAAAATGCTCATTGAAAGATGCAGTTTCATTGAAATGGAAATGTACACAGTTTCATGGATTAAAAAGCCAGAAGGGAGTACTGTGATCATCTAGCCTGGCATACTGTACAACAGAGACCTCATGGCTGTCTTAGTTTCTTCCCATTTGAACTAGGTCATGTCTCTCTAAAGATAAAAAACCTCTCTACCTTTCTTTTTAAAAAGCATACTTCAAGGATGGGAGTGTCTGTCACAATTTTCAATGAGGTACTCATCATTGATAATTAAGATGTTAACTCTAAGTTTGTCTGTCTTCACTTTGTAGCCCCTGGGTCTTGTTATGCTTTTGTCTGTGAGATGGAAATGAATTTTGTCTTCCTGTGTATATATTTATAGACTGTAATATAGTTATCCATTATACTAAGAAGGTGAAATTTCTCGATTCTCTCACTTTAGGTCATGTTTTTGAGTACTTTGATGGTTATATTGTGAAAACTTGGCTACTTACTGATGTTATTTTTGATTTGTGGATGCAGAAATTGGATGTGTTACTTGAATACTTAAGTAGCTGATGCTAAGTAGTGTCTCCATTCCTGTTTGAGATTCCACTGTTTATACATCCATGTTCATGTTCTTTTTTGACTGAGATTAAGAAAAGTTTGGAGCTATCCAGATGGTCTAAACCTGCAGGGAGTTCTTTGCTTGACAGCTTGTATTGTAAGCTTATAGGTGTTTGTAGTTTACAGCTCTGTTGTCACCTCTAGTGACACTAAATCATACGTTGTTGCATTCTTCCTTGATGCCATGACTTTTTTGAGTTTACTAATTCTGGGTGAAGCTTTCTTTTAAAAAAATCAGAGATCTACTGCATTTTTTGTTTACTTAAATGCAGTCTAGGTCTCTGCTTTTGGTTTACTTAAAGCACATCATAGTTTGCAGTTTGCGATGGACTTACCCAAACAACAGGCTTCAGAAAAAGTAGAAAAAATTAAAAAGAAGGAGAAAGACTGGACTGACGATGTCAATGAGAGTTGTGTTGTCATATCCATTTTGTGAGTGTTCCCATGCTAGAATGTTCAGCTCAGATGTGGGAGATCTTAGTGCACTTTCTTTCTTTGTGGCAGGAAAGACAAATTTACTTTTCCTACTCTCCATGACAGTACTTTTACTACCTAGGCCGAAAGTGGTTTTTTCTGTCTGTCAGAATGAATGTGTAAGTATTTCATGTAAAGCTGAGTAGAGGCATGAGTTCATCAGTGTATTTCAGAGTATCTTATTTCTCAACTAGAGCAAAGAATCACTTTGGCCTCTCAATGGCACCTCTTGACCACCAAGACAATGATGATGCAAGTTTTTTCCAGTTTGGCTAATTACCATTTAAAAAAAGATAATTCCTTATTTCTTGAAAAAAATAATCTCACATGTATGTTCTTTCTTCCAGTGAGTAGTGAATGTTTAAGCATTTTTCAAAAGCTAGACCTTAAAGAATTTCCAGAATATGATTAAATTACTTTTAACCTTATTTTGCAGCACAAATATGCCATCTCTGGGATCTTCATTGTGGCTTATGCCAATATTATAGACAGGCACTGAAATGAAGTTAAAAAATGGATGGCATCAAGGATAAAGTTATTATGTATCATGTGGTAAAATGTTTCTAAAACATTTTCTTTCTAAGATACAGAATCATGTGATAATTACAAGTAGTTTGGTCTTTGCAAAGGAACAGTATTTCCCAAGGAAGAGTGTGACAGGTATGGATATAGGATCAGTAGTATTACAGGCCCATTTTCATTTATTTGAAACTTGCCTAAGTTTAAAAATATGATGTAAAAATTTTAATGCTAATGTCTTCCTCAGCTAGTTTTTTATGGTCATTAGAGCAAAAATGTCCCAGTTATTTAATAAAAAGAAACTAAAAAGAAGGGGGGGGGGGAAGGAAAAAATTGCTATTTTTAATTTAAATACTTTGTGACTCTTGTACTTTGACATGGGACTAGCTGCTACATCAGAAATATGACTTGGTTTACTGGGTGCAGAAGGCTCTACCGAAAGCTTCCACACTTGGTTCTTCCTTCCCCGTTCCCTTCCTTCAAGATTTATTATCTTTGGAAAAACTGGGGTTTGTGTGCTCAGTGTATATGTAGTCAGCAGGGACTTCCTGGAACTTAATTTCTAATTCTCTATCATAATCACTAAGCATGCTCTATACTTTCATAGTTTGTTAGTGTAAGAGATGGCAGCTGAATATATTTCTCCCCTTTGCATCTCCTATATCTAAGAAGAGCTTGTGCATCCACCCCAGATATGCAGTTGTCTCATCAGTTCGTACCTGGGCCATTCCTATTGAACTAGTTCTGACTCAGAATAAATTTCCTGCTTAGAGCAGTTCTGAGTCAGAATAGCAATGAGGCATCAGCTCTGTGATTTGCAATGCAATTCTTTTCAGCTGGGCCACTGTGAGCCCTGGCCTGACTGCTGGTGCTTGGATTGGCTTGAGGTTGAAAACAACACGTCTGCTGAGTCTTAAAAGATTGAGAGAGAAACTGAATGGAAACTGGAGGATAAAATGGAAAGTAATTGTGAAAAAAGACTTTTTGGAAAGTTGCTTTAAGCTGAGAAGCTGAAGCTGAGAGATGAGAAGTGTAAGAGTTTTATTTGCCTGTGTGTCCACTGTCTTAATCAAATCTCCTTTCTGCTTTGCATATACAGTTCCACATTTCCTATGTAGCCCCTCTAGTTCTTACTCCAAATACTTCTCCCAATTTTCAGTCTCATTCATAGCCATGTCCAATCTCACCTTTTGCTAACATCTTAGCAAATTTTCCTCCCTACTGTCCACGTGGCAGAGGCTTTCTGATATAATACAGGTATTAAAATACAATGAGTGTTTATCTCACTTCTCCTTGTGACTTCTTTTTTCCAGTTTTTACCCAGCTGCTCTTAGGCTTCTCCTCATTCTTTGCCTCTTTGTCAGAATGCTCTTTCCAGACTCCTTTTCATGTCCATCCTCTACTTTTTCCATGACCAGACATTCTTGAACTCTGCTCCCTGACAGTTAAGTGAATTCCAGTGCTTACTCCCTGACTGCAATCTGTGCAATTGAGATTAAATATGTAGCTATTAAATACAGGTCTCAGTTACAACTGTATTTCAGCTTTGTTGGCCTGCCTTCTGTGTTGCTCATTTTTGCTCAAAAGTCTGAATTACTGCATTTTCATGCTGCTCAATGTCTGAGTCTTCATAATCTTAATTATTTTATTTCTATAATCTTCTAGAGAACTGAAGGAGGAAAGAAAGTGGTTTTATCTATATAAAATAATCCAGGATATACAAATTGAAAAAAAAATAAACCTTATAACCTAATTTTTCAGAGTATTTAACATTATATGCCGTAAATTAACTTCTGTATGTTGAAAGCAGAACTCCTCTGGATTACATTTACAACTATGTTATCAGCATTTTTGCAAAAGATTTTTAAGGAATAAGTTGGAATGGGATTTGTGTTGGCACAATTAATGATGCCTCAGAAAGGCTACATTTAAGTGCCTTATCAGTGTTATTAAGGCATGCAGCAGGGGAACACAATCCAAGTTTTCCAGGGAAGCTATCACTTGTTTTGATCATGATACCTTCTTTTCAATTGTGCAGTTGTTTATTACACAATTTCCAGGTGCTGCAGTAAATGAAATTAAAATTCTATTTACAATCATGGTTTTCTATCAGAGCAGATTCTTCCTGAGCATCAATTGAACCTGGAGTTTCCTGGGAAAGAATAGTGGATGTTCATGAAGTTCCATAGTGTTGTTAGTCAAAGGTACAGGGAGGCAGAATTACTTCTGGATTGGTGGCTGTAAGTCTGTTTTGAATGTATGGTGTCTAATCCCGATAGCATTGTATTAATTTATCAAGGTAACTGTGATAGCTGAAGTTGAAATATTCATCTGTGATAAATATGTACTTCTCTGTTCTTAACAAAAACTTTGGAAAAGTATTAAATGGTAAGAGAACTTTAAAAAATAAGTATAGTGTTACACAGTGCAAATGGATGTAGTTTGGATGTGATTTTTTTAAAAAATCAGCTGCTATAGTTGCTGATAAGCAGGGCTTAGACAATAAGCATTAATTATCAGAGTTTCTTTGACTGACTAGGGCACCAACAGCATGCTTTGACATAAAAGGTGTATTTACTGGCTACCAAACTCTTATAAATGGAAATGTGTTTAACTGACTTTTGGGACTCTGTAAACCTGAGCTACTTCTTTCAACATATGAGGTAGGACTAATAATCAAAATAGAAGTGTCTAGTGCTATTTGAAATGCCCTACCACATTTAAGCTAGCCTCCAGCTGTCACTCCAGAAGGACTCATTTCCTCTAGTCTCATGTCTGCTAGCCCCAGGTCTCAGATACCCTAGGTGTCTGAAATATCTATGTTTGAGTCACTGAGTCGAAGTTCTCTATTTCAGATGTACGTTTTTGATCTAAGTTGTACAGGTCTTGGTCTGGGAATCAGAGCTTAGAGATCTCCTGAGTTAGGAGATATTTTTCATAGAGATTTTTTATTTTCATAGCCCTTGGTGGAATTTTGTTTCCCCATGAATAATTTGGTAATGTTTGAGTGAAATTTAGCATCCTTGGTTCTATGGATGCGTTTGAAGGATTATCTTCTTCTGTTTGTTTTGAATCTTCTGTTAGCTATTTTCCCGTATTTTTTTCCTACTGCTTCTATGGGGAGGGAGAATAAAAAATGCTTTTCTTTCATGTACTTAATGCCAGTTTTAATGTAAGGTGTTTAGTATGTCCTTATTTCTTTTCTAGGCTAAAGAATTCTGGTCATTCTTTATACAGAAATTGTGTCAACTTTGATCAGTTTTTTTTTTCCTTTACTGTACCTTATCCAATTATATTTCATTATTTTTGTGGTAAGAAGGACCACCAGATTGATACACCCTATTCAGAATGAGCTGTGCTTTTTGTTTTCTATGGCAATAATAGTAATCATAATAATTTTTCTCTTTACTTTTTTTTATAAACTACTATTAAGTATATTCCTGATATTTCCAGTAAGTGATCTAACCCCAAAGGTCTTGCTGTTTAAGAGAATATACTTCAGAGTTTATCACTGTGTATGTAAAACAAGAATTATTTTTCATTTGGTCTGTGAATTTATATCTGTCTATATTGAATTTTTGTCTGCTTCTTAATTGCCATTGACAATATAGCGATATTTGAAACAACCATTATTTTAGCATCAAAGTGAGTAAACTCTATAATCTTCTAGCTTTCACATAATTTATTAATATGTTGAGCAGCACAGGTTGCAATACAGGTTCCAGGAAGGTACTACAATTTTTATAGTGAAAACTGACAAACTACACAGCTCTCCAATGGACCCAGAGCTGGCCAAAGCTCAGCTATCCAGACGAGTGTCATGGTTTGACACTGGCCAAAAGCGAGGCACCCATGAAAGCTGCTCTCTTACCCTCCCCTGCTACAACTGGGTAGAGGAGAGAAAATTTAATGACAGGTGCATGAGGAACGGGGAAAAAACACTTCCAGGGCAAAATAGGCTCACCTTAGAGATATTAAGTAAAATTATTACAAACAAAATCAGAGGAGGATAATGACAAGTAAAAGAAGCCCTTGAAAATGCCTTTCTCCCCCCCCCAACTCCTCCCTCCTTCCCACTGATAGTACAAGAAGACAGGGAGTGGGGGTTTTGGTCAGTTTATCACCTGTGGTTTCTTGTGCTGATCAGGGAGACAAGTCCTTCCCCTACTGCACCATGGGATCCCTCCCACAGGAGACAGTTCTCCGTGAACTTCTGCAGCATGGCTCCAATCTCACAAGCAACAGCCCTCCCAAAACTGCTGCAACAGATGTACCTCCCATGAACAGCAGAACCCCTCAAACTCCTGTGGTGTGGGTAACTCTTCCATGGGGTGCAGTCTTTCAAGGACAGGTTGCTCCAGCCTGGGAGCAGGGCCTGCCTCTCTCTCCATGGATCTCTCACTGGATCACAGCCTCATCCAGGCATCCACTCACTCTGGCATGGGCACCTCCCCCATGGGCGAGTGGATCTCTGCATCCCCCATAGATCCCCATGGGCTGCAGGTGGATCTCTGCATCCCCCATGGCTGCAGGGCACAGCTGCTTCGCCGTGGTCACACCACGGCCTGTGGGGAAATCTCAGCTCCAGCTCTTGGAGCCCCTGGAGCCCCTCCTGCACTTCCTTCTCCACTATGGTGTCTGCATGTTGTTCTCCTCTCACAAATTCTCATTCCTACTCAGGCTGGACTTAAAACTGTGGCCCAAACTTTGTTTCAATTTCTTCTTAATGTGTTATCACAGAGGCATGACCACTATCTCCAACTGGCCCAGCCTTGGCCAGCAGCACGTCCGTCTTCAGAGCCATCAGGCTCTGCCAGACATGGTGGAAGCTTTCCAGCAGCTTCTCACAGAAGCCACCTCTGTGGCCCCCCCATTACCAAGAACCAGGCCGTGCAAAACCAACACAACTTGTGTTTGGCAACTCCCCAAATACATGAACATATTTAAGAAAGGGCAGAAAATACCAAACAGAAAGAGGAGGAGGAAGAAAAAACAGTGAAACAGTGAGAGAAACAACAGAGGCTACATCAAGGAAGAGGAGGAAGAGATGTTCCAGGTGCTGGAGCATATATACATACATATATAATTATATAAATATTTTGTCTGACTAAATCTGTATCACTATGGATGATCAAACACAACAGTATTGTAAACATGGCTGCTGATGATCCATCAGGAATTTTTCCCTGGTTATCATGCAGTAAAATCCTCTTGAATTTAAATATTTTCAGTAATGAAGCAAATGATACTGTAAGCATTAGATAAGGGCCCAGATCTCCTTTTTGTCTTGTTGCTCTTTTCCCTCCCACCCACTTTAACATGTAAGAGTTTGTGAAAATTAAAAATATTTTAGACTGTAAATATTTTATTATTAATCTAACAGAGGTATAGTTGCTAAATTTCTCACAGTAACTTTGAAATATATATGCACCAATCAGAAACCACAGGGGGAACATGATAAAAAAAAATCACTCAGAAAGACTCTCCTCATTACATTATAATATCTTTAAAGTATGTCACATGTTAGATCTAAATGTCTTGACAGGTAGCCATTTTAAGGACTTTTATGAATATAATCAATGTAATTCTCAATAGTTATATTTCTAATAACCAATTTGCTGACTTCGTGTTCTTGTCAGGATAATTTATATATGTATATATATACACCATATGTTCTGTGAAATTTTTCTTTGCCCAGGTGAGCATTTAATCTTCCTTTCTCCCTAAAGGAATTATCCACATCCTTGAAATCAGAGGGTCCTCCACTTATTTTTCCCGTCTGTCAGACCTTCCAGCCATAAGACCTCAAGTCATAATGATCATCTTTTCAGCAGAGGGCAGCATATGGCATTCTCAGAGTCCATCAATTCCACTGTTTAATTGGCTGCAGAAATCACTATTGAGCTAAAGCTGATTCTGAAGCCCTTCCAACTCTTCTTGACTCTTAGGCAAGATTCAGATTTTGGTATTCTTTGTGATTGTATGGAATATTTCTCAGGGGAATGATCTGTAGTAATGAATCCATTGAGAAAATGAAAGTTATTTTTCCTTTTTCTTTATTGCTACAAAAAAGGAATATTCATCTGGTTGAAATTTTCTTAGTAATGATAGTAAAGATTACATTGTTCCAATAAATTGAATCTATGCTAAATATTTGCATATCAGATAATTTTCATCATTGGTAGTCTTAAACCCTTGTCTTCATAATAATGGTACATCTGTTATGGGGAGAAAGGCTTGGCAAACCATTTGATATTGGGTATCAGACTGCCTAACACTCTGAGCTACAAGTTCTGTTATACAGTAATTTAAAAAAAAATAAACATTTTATTTCTTTAACAAAACTTTTCCCCCATCCTTTCTGTGTAGAAAGAAGAATGAGTTTTCATCATGTTTTGTTATTCACATTTTGATTTTTGAATTATATCACATTTTATTCTTTTTCTTTCCTTTTTTTAACTAACAACAAATGCTTTCTGATTTACATATGTTCAAAAGTTCTCAAAATGGAAGTTCATTCTTTTTGCATGCTGCAAAGGCCTCTTGATAAATTATGAAGTTTAACACAGTTTTTACAATATCAAACAGTCTCTGTTTTCTGTGAGCTACAAAATCATAGAGTATTTGGATTGTAAAGAACCTTTTATGGTCATCCTGTCCAACCTATCTGCGATGAGCAGGTACATCTTCAACTGGATTAGATTGCTTGAAGCGACGACCAACCTGGCCTTCACTGTTTCTGTGAATGGGGCATGTACACAAAACTGTGTGGAATGACTGATTCTTGTAACCTTGATGGTTGAATAAAATAAGAGAAATAAATGTTTTAAGAATTGCTCCACATTTTTTGTTCAGTGACTCTGGGAGAATATATTGTTGTATGAGTCATCCTGAATTTCTGTTTTGCTGTTGTTTCAAGTATCTGTTGTTTTTCACAGAAGTGCAGAAAATTTATTGGTGGACTATCTTTTGATAAAATTTCCTGCCAGCAAGAGTCTTGGCAGTGACAATGAATGCCTAAAACTCAAATGCAGAAATTTTTTTGTGCTCCATGTACCATAATACCATAAGCATTAACATTAAAGAGGTATTTTTGAATCACTTTAAGGGAGGAAAAAAAACCCTAGTAGTTTGCAGCTTTTAACTAGTTAATAGGTAGTGCTGGGTTGACTGAGTCTTACTATAAAGGAGACTGAAAACCTGTTGACTTTGCAGAAAGGAAAACATATTCTACACATAGGTTGACATTTAAGCATGGTTGACATCAAAGACAATACCTTGAAAGAGGCTTGGATTAGCTCACAGTCTTTGGAGGTCCAGGTGGAGGTTTGTTGGTCTGGCAGCAAAAGGATTTTATTCAAAGTTCTTATGTTGTTCATCTTTGGCTGGGTGTTAAGACTGCTGGGCTTCATGAAAATATATTTTTTGGATATGATGGTTAACTGTCTTGGGAAGTTTCATTCTAGGCCCTTAGAAACTTTTGAAGTATTTGACTCAGTCACTTAAACATTTTCCCACTGTTAATAAAATGTGCTCGTACAGTTCCACTATGCCGCCTCTTTATTATGTTTTATTTTTCATATTCATTTAAAAACCTTCAAATGTATTTTCTATATATTAAATGTGTAACAATAATTTGTCTGGCCCCACCTTTTTCAATTTTGTTTCTTCTCATTTTTCAAAGTAGCATAGTGGAGGATCTGTTCTTTCTCCTCTCTGATATCCTCAGATATCTGTATTCTTTCCATAGGAATTTTTCCAACCTTATTACTGACTAGCAAAGAAACACACAGAAGTGAGTGTGACAGCCTATGTAATTTAGAACACTTAATTTATCTATTATATCATCCATTGAGTGATAGCATAATTTGGGCAATTTTAAATGTGGCATAACCACCAAGTGAGTGGTTAAACCTCTACAGTGTAGCATGTCTGACATACGGTTTAGCAGCTGAAATTTACTCTCTAAAAAACCCTAAAAGATCCCTCAAAGAACTTCAGCTTGGAATGCTTCCTGAGTACAAACACTGCTTGTGGTGCTTCAGTAAAGAAATCTTGGAGCCTCCAACTATTGTTTCAAAATGTTAGAAATTGTTATGGCTCTGCATACACTGGGAAAATGTACTTCTAAACAAAGAGTTTTGAGCCATTCCTCATTTTTCCTGACCCTGAGGTTAATATGTATTCTGAAAGTCCTTTAATACAAGCTGAGGAGGTTACTGAACTTATGCTAGGAAAAATATTGTCTCAAGACTTTTTCTGAGTTTTCTTTCTATTTTGTCAGAGCAGAGGACAAGTTCTCAGTATTGGGTATAAGCTTTCTATTTTCTGTACTGGTTATATCACCATCATAGTTAAATAGTTTTCTGCTACCATTTAAGACTTGCTTAAGGCTATTTCACACTACTTTAACTGTTGAAAATTACTTAAGCGGGGGCTTTGCATCACTTTTGTTTCTGGGAGTGCCCACTCTTGGCAATTAAATAGAACCTTGAAGTAGGATAGCTATACAAACCTTATAGGATTTTGAATTCCTGCTTGCATAGCTATGTCACATTTACTTTAATCCAGAACAGCCACTTCATCTTCAACCTCTCAGCCCTGCTGCTCAAGGGAAACATACAAAATACCTTCAAAAGATAATTCTGGAACTAAAATTCATAACTCTGCTGGGCACTAAAAACCATGGACTCAACAGAGACATTGGTTTTATGGCACATTATATTTTTTGCCACCCTAGGATAACCTTTCCATGCTGCACAGACAATAAATTACTTGTGGCTCTTTTCCTCTCCATCTCTCTGTCCCATAGGAGCAAACAAATGTATTGTCTTTCCCTTTGTAATATTTCTCTGCCTCATATTTATGAGCTATATTATCTTTTAGTAAATTCAATTGGTTTGAATAAATTAAAAACCAAAGCACTTGTTCTTAACTTTCATTTCAATTGAAAGATTGGTATTTCTACTTGAGGCTGGAGGAAAGTTTTGAATACCTGAAAGCTCATAATTTTCCCCTCAAATATTAAATTTAGTCTACTAGAAGATAGCAACACTTATTACTAACTGTACATATTTGTACTGTTAGAACACATGGCTAGAGTAGTACCACTTAATGCACATTAATGTGATGATTACATACAACTGATTTCTCCTGTTTGTTTCCAGGAGTTCTATTGTATTTCAGTATTGTAATGAACAATTTCACCTGTCCAAACTCCTAGGTAGCTATGCTTTTGTATTTGTAATATTTTCCATTCATTATTCTTGTGTTATTGTGCATGTGGTTTATAAAACATTTTGAGACTGAGTTGGCTGAGCAGTGAAATGTGTTTGTCCAGTTTCTTATTTTCCAACAAAAATGGAAGCATCTAAAGGAACAAAATGCACTTGGTCACTGCTCCCAAGATTAAACACTCTCTACAGAATTTTTTGATTTCTTGGTGCCCAGTGACATGCTCTGAAAAGGTAGCAAACTTCAAGCTGTATCATCAGTAACTCAAGTCTATTCAGTTTCTAATACAGCCAATAGTGCTTGATAAAGCTGGAAAATGTGGAAATGCTTTCAGTTTTTAAGATAATCCTTTAAATAGTGGTTGCCAGTACCAATAAATTTTAAAACAAAAAAAAAAAAAATCGCTCAAAAATGCAATAAAATGATGTGTGCAGTATTACATACTCTTCACATCAGAGATTTCTCAGTGAAAAAAAAGCCCCAAAATAAGTAGCATATGCGGTCTCTGCAGGTCTCAGACATCACAGGAGATTCTTCTGAATACACCCTCATGGTTTAGTACTTATTCTTAGATGGGAGAAACAAAGCCATAAATTCAAATCTTGCACCTGTCTCTGGTTTTATAAAACTTCAGTAAAACAAATGAAAGAACACAAAGAAGGGGCAGTACTTGGGCTCATGGCATTATAACATACCATCTGAGTAGACAACACAAATAGCCTGCAGCATAGATCAACTTTATCTGTGGTCCTGTCATGTTTCATAAACTGGAGCAAAACTGGGCTTGGTCAGCATAAGATACAAAGCCTGTAAGAAAACTGTTCATAATTCACAAAGTGGTACATGTGGTTCAGCTGTTTTGCAATGTTTTTTCAAGATCTATAGAATGTCTTATTAAAATTAAAGGGGATATTTTTTTTTTCCTCAGTGGAGGATGATAGGAGGAAAAACCCAAATCTTTTAATTAACACCCTCCCCTTACTGTTTTTTCTCTCCTTTTTTCCCTTTATTTCCTCTTTTCTTATTTTTTGTTGGTTTTATCAACATTTTTTTCAAATACCTCTAGTGGTATTCACTGGTTTTTACTATTAAATACGATTTAACTATATTTAGCTTCAATCACCTTAAGAAATTTAAATTTACATCTGGTTAGTTTTCTTTATGTGACTAAACACCTGTACTGTCTTTTTTGTTATGTATGGGTCTCACTAGCAAAATTACAATTCAGAGACATAAGTGTGTGTTTTGTAATAACATTAGGAAGCCACTATATTGTTGTAGGATTTACTATGTCATATTTAAAATTTAAACTTAAATCTCTGTTATAACAAATCCAGACTAGCAATTTTTCAACATGGTGCTCATCTGCTACTGACCCTGTAGAAAAGATTCAGTGTTATTTCAAAATGCTCTTTGTTGTGACAAGCACTTAATGATAGAAACACTGCTGCCATAGCATTGGTCCTAGCTGGTCTACTGAGTAAAGACCTGTTACAAATCCAGTCTCAGTCCTCTCTCTACCCTTTTATTTAATACAGAAAATATGTATAATTTTTATTATATTGTCTCATATTCCTAATCTAGACCCAAAATAACAGTGGAGTTGGATTTTCAAATTATTTTTATTTTTTATAATTAGATTCTGTTACTGGAACACAAATTGTGTGTTTAAATTATATTTTCAGTTTAATTTATAGTTTTATTTGCTCTTAAATATATCATGGTATTAAATATAAATCTATTCTGTTCTTGCACATGTGCAGTTAGAAAATTCTAAGGTTTTCATTCATTTTGTGAAATTTCAGTTGCATAATACTGCAGTATTTGTTGCACCAAAAAAAAGAACTTAAGTCCATCCTTTCCGTCCCTCCAGTAGAATTTAATAAAATTATGAATCTTCTTTATTGATAGGTTAGTGAAATAAAATTGTGTTCCAGTGTATATGGGTAAAGTTTAATCTTTGCTGGTGAAACCAAAGCATTTTCTTAAAAATCCATTGCTGTAGGAACAGAGGATTAAGGCAGGTTGAAGCACTGACCTGTACAGGATCTCTCACCCTGTACAACATTAATAATGGATGTCACTATTTACTAGCCCTCAAGAGCCCACTTTAGAATATATCATATTTACTGTGAAACTTGAATAAAGGCAGATACTGAAGAAACTGTGTTGTATACAATCAGCCATGAGTGAGTTTATTGCTATAAATCCTGAATGAATCCTGACTACTTCTAGGATTTCTACTGTCCTTCTTCCTAGCCTTTAAAAATACCTCTTACCTCTATTTAGAGTTAAGACAAGTAGTCTCAATTTGACATTTTGTAATGCTGGATTTAACAATTTTTTTTTTATGTGATGTGTTCCATGTATGATTAATTAATGCTGGGAGTTCTCTTAACAGGGTGATTTGAGTGGAAATGCCATCCTTTGGCACTTGCTAATTTCCTCATGGAATAGGGTTGGCATTTGTTACTTCCAAAGACCATGTTGCTTTTTGAAGAAACAAACTCACACTCTTCCAAGAACAAAGCTTTAACTCTCCCTGTGGCCCACCAGGTGGAATTAAGACACATGGTTCCATTGTGTTTTCCAATTTCAGTGGAATGATGAGATTGGGAACTAAAGATTTGGTTGCAGGCTGTAGAGAACAGCTAGTCTGGTTATGGAATCAGGTTATGGACTCTCCTGGTTGGTTCTTTACAACCTGGTTGAGTTTTACTTATCATTTGTTCTTTCTCCTCCTTTCTTCTTTCCCCAGGTCTCTTTACCTCAATAATCTTGATTGCACATTTCCTGCATTTGTTCAGCTCTTCTCTTATTTATCCCTTCCCAAGTCATCTAATGCTGGACTTTTCCAGACTCACTATCATTCCTGACACTTCTTTTTTCCTTCTGTTTGACCAATTGTGCTTCGAATCACTTGAACCACCTGACTTTTTCTCGGCTGAGGTCCCACTAAGTCCACCTATGCAAATAATTTTTTTTTATTTCAGTCTCTCACTCAGTTTGTGGCATGGTAGTTCTTCTGTACCCTCTTTTGCTTTCATGCAATAGTCCCACTGCTCTTAGTGGGGTGCTTAGTTATCAGTCCTAGCCATCCTAATCAGTCAATCCAAGGCCTCTAACATAAATCAGGAGTTTTACTTATGCCCTTTCTGGTCTTTCTTTCATTCTACTGACACACAGATCTTTCTCTCTTCAACTTCCCCTCTGTTAGTACTGCCTATGGGGAGTATAGGCAAGACAATCTCTTTGTTCTCCCAAAATATGGATTGGAATATAGCAAAAAAGTGCATTTTTGGCGAAATGTAGGAAAAGTCTTGGGATGGTGATTATTTTGTGCAGGTGGAATTGTTTGTGATTTTGGTTTTCAACTGTTAGATATCTTTCCTTCCCTTGTTGTGATTACAGTTTTTGAAACATTATTGTCTTGCGTCCAAGTTTGGGTAAATTTTCATATCATGCTGACATAGTTCTGAGATTAGTTCAATTGGTTAGTGCATGTGCCAAGTTTGTGTGTTCAATCCCCATAATGGGCCATTCATTTAGGAGTTGGACTTAATCTTTGTAGGTCCTGTCCTACTCAGAATATGCAGTGATTCTGTGATTATGATTGAGGGCCAAAAATTTTTGCAAAGGAAGTAGGCTGAATTCTTTTAAAGGTAAAATAATGTGGTCTCCCCACCCACTTTCTTTTTGGGAGCAAATAATTGGTGTAGATCAAACTACACTTGTTATAGTTTGCTTCAGTCACATTTGAAGTTGTCAGATTATTACTTGTACTTGTGAAATATTCTTTGAATTGCTGAGTTTGCCTTTGAAGTTGTTTGAGTAGGTTTGCCAACTCTACTTTCTAGGATGGATTTATAGTTTTTTGGAAAGCAAGAATCTACTGAGTTAGTATTTTTATGGAAATTTTCACCATGAAAAAATGAGTAAGTTTTGCAGATTTCTAATTTAGTACAAGCGAAATAGTTTGATTTGAAAAACAGCAAAGAGAATGTTGAGGAATATTGTATCAGAGGATAGAAATATCTCAAAAACACTTTTACCAATACCTCAGTGGTGTCAGTCCTTTCCTGAAAAATATGAGGTTCTACCATTACATCTCTGTATTTTCCTTTTTCTGAAAGAAGGCTCTGGTGATCCAGCCTAACCTGGCTGGGGAGATCAAAATTATAATTTTGCATTATAATGGGTAGGAAAAGACTTTGGTTGAAATTCAGTCTGAATCATGTTTAGAGTAGGTTGAGCAGTAATCTTTTTTGTTTTGTTTTGTTCTGATTCAATCAGCATTTAAGTAAATAGCCCATACAAAGTAGACTGGCATTAGCAGAAGAAACAGCAAGCCAAAATCCCTTTAGCCTCATGCATTGTCCTGGATAACACTTGATGAAATTTTCATCTTCTTAAAGGTGGGAGCTGAAACTTAATCTTTCATGATCTTCATGGCTTCCTTTCCACTGAATAGTGGAGTTCATTTCATAGAGCTGTAATCTGATTGCTTAGCTAGACAACAGAAATAAATTACAGTTCACACCATCTCAATCCTTAGCCCAAAAAAACACCATGTGGAAAATTGCAATTGCCCATACGGCATAATTAAGATTTGAGGAGGAACTTTAGAATTTTAGATTGCTTATGTCTGCCTTTAAAAATGCCTTGTAAGGCTTTATCTGTGCTTTTTATAGTAATCAGCATCCAGAAACACTCTAATATAGTTGGAAGGGATTCTATATGATAGGCTTTACTAGACCTTATCAGAAGTATCTAGCTGGTAGGATTTCATTCAAGATCTGTTTTTTAGATCTAACTGTGTAGATACCTTAAGTATATTTTTCAGCATGGCAGCGTTTATTAAAAATCATAGGTTGATATTATTATGGACTGCAAGATATGAGATTAACTGTTTTTATCTGTTGCACCTTAATTTGCACCTAATGTTAAAAAGAGTTACTATTTAGTGTGGAGTAGAATTCAGTCACTGGCTGCTTTGTCCTAATTCTTGGACTTTCAAGAAGTATGTAACTGAAAGATGTGGCTGAGGAAAGACAGAAGTATATAGATTCAAATTTAATTTATATCTAACGGCTGTTTCAAAAGACTGTTTGAATTATAAGTGCTGGAAACACTACAAGAATATAAATGAACATGGCCACCCATAACATGCAAAATTATATTGTCCCACACATTTCAAAAATAATTTTTAAATTCTGATGTTGTACAGCTCTTAACAGGTACCTAAACAAAGGGGAATGTAGGTGGAAAAGTAAATTGGTTCTCTACCACTGTTTACGCCTAATATCACATCTACTTAAAAGATATCCTTCTTGTTGTTTCATCACAGATGCAATACCAGCATATTACTCAGGATGATTTTCTTATTTGCTGCTGCCATATTTTTAAAACCAGGATCTAATGCCTAAGAGTTATCATGTACAGAATAAACTTTCAACCAGATATTAATATTGCCTAATTAAGATACCTGTAGTATTTCTCATATGCATAATCTTGACTTAGTCATCTTTTCTGTAATTCATTTTTCTAGGCAATTTATGATCATGACTCCATTTTAAACTGATATTTCAAAGAATATATTACAAAAACACTTAGACCAGATATTCTGATATTTAGATTAGTCATTGTTATTAAAATTGCTATACATTCAAGTGGTCATCTTCCATTTTGATATCAAACATTGAAATTTTTCAGGGAATGCCATTTGACCTTCAGATCTAGTTAACAGCTGGAGACTGGCAAACCACTGGATAAAACTAGTTAAACTTGTATAATAAAACAGAAGTGGAAAAAGAAAACAGTCATGTAAGTAAAGCTGCAAAATAGTTTATGTTGTAATTTTTGAATTTGTATTAATAAAATCATATGGCCCAATATCACTTTGCTTTTAGATATTGTCAAGCAGCATAAGCCTCTTAGATTCCCAAAATATTGTTTTGTTTTGCTTTAATCTTTTTGGTTTAATATTGAAACTAAATTTAAACAAATCTAGGACTTCATTGTTTTTTATCCAAAGAATAGGAATATAAAATACAGACACCTCTGGGTAAATCCTCACTGTGAACCACAACAACAACAACAACAACAAAAGAAGATGCTTACACTTTTATCCCTTGTGGATTTCTTTTTAATATTTCAGAGCAATGAACATATGGCTTTTACTATCAGCACTGGTGTATTTGCGGCGATGCCTATCAACATCCACCAGAGAGCAGGGCAGCTCCAAAACCCACATCTTTTATGCTGTGGAAATTGATGGAGACAGCAACACAGCCAGCTTCTTGGCCAAACAACATGGAATGCAGTTCATTTCAAAGGTCAGCGCATATTTAAACTTGCTTCATTACTCCCACCTTTATGCTTGAGATTTTCATTTTTTTAAAATCAGTTTACCTAGAGGTTCCTTTAGAGACAGAAAAATGAAAGTGCTGAATCCTATTTTCATTTGGGGATATCAAGCTTTTTATCAAATTATAGAGGTGGCGTTTCAGAATATTTCATATCTGATCAGAAGGAAAATCCAAAAATAATTTTCTCTTTATTCAGGAGTCTTTCAGCCACTGGGACTGTTTTATTTATTACTTAATATTGTGCTCCAGTCAATCATTTTGAATTCAGACAGGAAAATGGAATTTTTATTTTTAAAAGAAAAAAATCCAGAGGAAAATGCTATTGGAATAAAGGAGATTTTATTATTTTAAAAAATAAAAATATGTCTTTTCTTCCTCTGCTGTTTTATTATCTTTTAATCGTAGTGCATTAATATGAAGACATATACTAAACGAAGGATCTTACATAAAATCACATATTTGTTAATTACAGGCATTTTTAACACAGCATTTCTACAGCATTTATCACTGAGCTTGAGAAATTATGGCCTTGTAACACAATAAAGGAAAAATGTTTTTCTTCCTTTGGAATAGCATCTCAATGCACATATTTTCTGTATATGTACTATGTGTGTATAAACATGAAGTATGTATTTATATTACATCTGGCTTTATTTTAACTTTCTCTTGAAAGAAGGTTATTCCTGAGCTGTGTGTTTGTACCCTGGGACACAGCCCAAATAGAAGAAACACATCAATATCTTTCATTTACAGTTACTGGTGTGCAAAACTGGACGTGTATACCAGCGACACAGTGTTAAATTTTCCTGTTGCTTCTAGTCTAGAAGCATATTGCATCAGTTGAAGTAGATCACAAATAAATTATTAAAACTTTTAATATGTTAATCTGTTGCAGCCTCCCTTCATTGACCTGAAAGTTCTTTGCCAATTTTAATGAATTAAGCCTTGAAGTGCTCCTTTTGCTTTTATCTCTACTTCTCAGATGTGAAAAGCAGAGGTAGTGTTGGTAAAACAATTTGTTCAAGATCCACACAGGAAGTCTGAGGCCCAATGAGAAATGGAAAAAAACATTTCTAAATTTTCATTTCTGTGCTGTAGCTGTAAGAAATTATCCTAAGAGAGAAAATGTAATAAGCTTATGAAGAGGAGGCAGTACATGTGCTTCAACAGCCACTGTGGTCTATCCTAGGCATGGAAATCACTGAAGGGCCCCCAGGAAAAACTGCACCCAGTTTTCTGTTAGAATGACAATGACACAACCTTTCCAGTGTGCTCCCCTTAGTGTATAACTATTAAAATTGCCACGGGCTGTTGTACTGAGGATGCTAATAGAAAAAGCCCAGCAAGCAACACTGAGGTATTAGACAGTATTTCTTTAAAAGGTGTCTTCAATGATAGGGCTGCAAAAAAGGGTTTCTTCAGGGTTTGTGTAGCACAGAGGTACTTTGTACAATGGGAACAGGTGACAGTTTCAGTTGCTATATAATCAGGGCACTATTTATAGCTAGGTTGATGGGGAGATATTTGGTAGTATAACAGAGGAAGTCACATTGTATTCTTTGTTCTGTAATATTTATCTAGGAAAACACCTTTTTTATTACAGTGATTATGAATAAGAAAAAGCAAAAGATGGAGAGAGAAATGTGGGAGACGTAGGAAGGTTTTTCCTCCTGTGTATTTCCATTTTACAACCTGTTCTATAAGCAGATACCTTTCTAAGCATTCTTATTTCATATGTGGAAAAAATATCTTCTCTGGTACTTAAAGCTTATGGTCTTTAAGCCATGAGGAACACTGGTAAAGTATTAAAGATTCAAATATGATTAAGCTTAATATTTTTTCAAACTTTTTGTTGGCTTTTAATGAGCTTACAGCATGTGTTATGTGGTAAGACAAGATGATACTAAAATATTATTTGAAAAATAAACCTGTAAAACATGATAAAACTAGTTGTGACTAAAATTCCTAGATAGTCAGGAGTATTAATATTGTAGTTAGGAGTTTAGCTTATATTTTAGGTTCCCATATGACACAGCATTTGAAGCACATACTTAAGTTCAATCCTTTTTCAGAAAAAAAAATCCAAATTATGTACCTAAGTTAAATAGCATCTAGACATATCCTTAAGTGCATTACTGGATAAGTCTGGGCTACTGAATAGGGCTCTTGGATGAAAAAACAGTTTTGTATGAGAAAAGTGACATCAAAGACTGAAAATGCTATCTTTTAAATATGCTACTGTCACCACAGGAAACAGACTCCTGTAGAAATGGTAATTATGTGTAACTGTGACATCCTTGCTTCAGCATGTTAGCTGCAATTTAGAGTTGCAGTTTAAAGGCCTAACTTCCCTTTGGCATTAGAGTTCACTTTTACTATGATACAGTGAATAAAAGCAGTGAATTAAGTGTGTTGCATTGGATTTTTTCCTCTCATTAAATGGTGTTACTTATTAATGTGAGGATGCTTGGCAACAAAGTAGGAAAATTGCAAGTGTGAAAAAGGCTACCAATTAGGTATCACACTGGAATACACTCTTGAATGGCATTTAGTATATGAAATCCAAAATGGTACACTTTTGACATTGGTTGCAATAGTATTTCATTTCACATTCTGTACCAGCTCTAACTTACGTATAAAAATAGCATGGTGAAGAGGTTTTTTAAAACTTACTGTTATGATTTCTCTTAAACTCAAAACCACTGACTTAAAGTTTCTGTAAATCAAAACACTCATTAGAAATTGTGAAGATACCCCCAGCATGTAGGAGAGTCTCATCAGCTCAAACATAATCAAAATATTTTGCAAAGAAATGCTTACTTTGGTTGCAAGTTTTGTATTTCTAGGTGATAGCAATACCCTTAGTAAAGATTAGAGAAGAGAGCAGATATTAAATATAGCTATATATCAGAGGTATACATTAGAATCAAATGTATGTTAGTATTCTTTCCCACTGTTGAAATTTGAGTAAACCAAATTTCTTTGTTTTTATTGCTGTTGTAATGTAGACTGTATGCAAGTCTAAAAGTCTTTGCTTAAAGCCCACTGTTTAATTGCTGAACCAGTTTTCAAGACTTTGGTAAATACATACACACATGTATATGTGTGTATATAAATAAATAAATAAATAAATAAATACATAAGTGTAACGTATTCATGAGTGTGTGTTTGGACACAGACAACCTGTATATACTTATCTAAGTGTATAAATGCAGGTATGTTATAAATTTAATTTTCAACAACGTTTCCTAGATATATTGGGTATTTATTTTTCATCAACAAAACTCTGGAAAGTATGATATAAAAGATACATGGTGTTTGAGTATTATATCTAAGAATTTGTTCTTGAAACACTGGGAAAACCTGCAGTGAAGTTCAAGGTCTTGATATTCCTAAACTTGTACAGAAACTTCAAGCAAGTCTTGGATTTAAAAAAAATGAAGATTTGAAATGAATTATTCTGATCATGAGTCAAAAATTGATTGTATGTCTGTATATATATATGTATTCAGAAGGTAAAGTCAAGCTGGGCAGCAAACCCCACTTTTAATAAAAATGGGTTTAATACAGATACATTCTAGAAATGAAAGCAAAAATCTGAATGACATTTTGACTGTGAGCAAGGTTAGTTTCATATTTCTCTCCTTATTTTTTTCTTTCTTATCTTCTTCTTTCTTTTAATTGCGCTTTCTCATTGATTCTTTTTTTTTTTTTTTTTAATTTCCTTTTCCAGTCCAGAAAAGTTTTTAGTGGTTCCATTATAATTTCTGTTTCCCAAAGTGTATTTTCCTTATTAAGCTTCCCTGGATATTTTGCAAGCTGTAAGCAGAGCAGATATAATGTTTCTCAGTGTATTTATTACTTTTATTTTATGATATATCCCTTCAATATTATTGTACCCTAAAAAGTCAAAATACACAAAATCTAAGGAAACTATGGAAATGCTTCTTGCTGAGATGGATATAGGTTTGATAGATCCCATTCAAAAAAGACTGTTAATTTACATGACCTACCTCTATGGGCAATTCTTTTGAATTGGTTATTTCACTTTCAAGTTTTACAGCACACATTTAATGGATTGTATTTTTACCAAGTAGTTATGGGATGGGCATTTGTCCTCCTTACCCCCTACTCTACTACTTTTATTTATATAGAAAGAATATCTTACATTTAAATTACTACTTTAAAATTCATTTTCTCCATGTGTGGTTGATATACCAAACTTTTTAAATGGGAAAAAAATATTTGTTATGGGTTTTGATTATCAGTGTAGTTAATTCCTTTGCCTTGGACTGATGTGCAAGAAAATCTAGAATTGTTTTAGAAGGAGGAGGGTTCTGGAATTGTGAGAGATACTTCTGTTACTCTTCTCTCTGCCATCCTGTGAAGCTACTGAAGTGTCCAGAAAGTCATCTTGTTCCACTTTTGGCTAAGTGAGGAACAAGCCCTCACTTTGAGACTTCACACTGATGTCTAAAATAGTAGTGACTGGGGAAAAGCACAACCCGGGTGTTTGTTTAACACAGCTGATGAATACATGATGATTTGAAAAAAACATAAAGTTTTTTAAGACATATTACAAAATGAGCTTTCGTTCTTTTTCACTTGTTTACATATGTGATCATAGAATATCCCAAGCTGGAAGGGACACACAAGGATCATCTAAGTCCAACTTCTGGCCCTGCACAGGACAGTCCCAAGAGTCGCACCATGTGCCTGAGAGCATTGTCCAAACACTTGATGCTGTGACCACTTCCACTGCAGTGCCTAAGTGCCCTCTGGGTGAAAAAGCTTTTCCTAATATCTAGCCTAAGTGTTGTAACTGATGTTTTCTTTAGCATGGCAATTACTAATTAATCCTATTTTTGTTAAAAGAAATGATACTTTCCTCAAATATTCTGTTTCTGGAGTCATGTTTGCTTTCAAAGAAAGTCACATTAGTCTATCTATAACATAAAATTAATATCCTGTTCAGCCAGTTATTGCATCATCGTTATTTGGTACAAGTGTAAAGTGGCAGCATCTGTTCTTGTAATCTCAGCTGAAAATTTTCTAGAATATTTTGACCATTGCGAGCTGTACATTCAGAAGGAGTGTACATCTTTCCCATGGTTTTGTCTGTGCTGTGCATTGCTATTCAGTTCTGTGTGTGGTAACAGTTAATGTATTCACCCTTCTACCAGGTGAATGCTCCTATGCTTGAGAAGGGCTTACAAAAAGGCAGAGAATTATGAGTACTCATTAGTTATTACCAATTTATGCTAATATACAAGGAAAGTAATCATTTAATCGTTCTGATTGAAATGATGGGAATGATTCACAGGAGATGTAAATTGGTATAGCCCTATTTAAATCAATGATACTATACTGATATGTGCCAGCTGAGAATCAGGTCCCTCATCTTTATTTGAATAATTTAATGGTAGGCTGACCAGACTATTAGAGAATACAGTTAATAGAACAATCCTATATTGAAACTGGAATGTAATATTCTATTAATTTAAAATTTTTTTTTCCCTCTCGATTGTCCTGTTTAGTAGACAGGTCTTAGGTCAAGTTTAAGCTTGGAAGTTGCTGGTGTAATGGTACATTTAGCAAACAACCACAATGTGGAGATATATTAGAAAATATATTTTCACATTACTGCCAAAACAACCCACTTTTTGATGACTTTTGAAAAAAAGTAAAAATACTTTATTTACCTCTGTTTTCTGTCTGCCCTTAATCTTACCTGATCTGGTGTTAAAATAGCAACTACAGTGCAAAAGCAAGATGAATGAAAAAGCTAAAATTACTGTGATTCAGCCAGGTCTTGCTAATGAAGGAACATTTCCCATTATATAAATTAATTTCAGATTCTGGATACCAGTCATTGTAAGGAAATAGTATAAACATGGATATTTAAAAAAAAATTTTTGAATGAAAAGATCTTAAATAAAATTATGACATTTCCAACTCTCCCTGGAACTACAACAAATGTTTCTTTTCGGTTCATATACCTCTGGGACTGTAGCACTGGAAAATGGTTGCAAAACTCTATTAATTTTCCAGATGCTTAGTACTGGGTTTCTGTCTTATACTTTACGCCTTACTATTTTTCCCCTGAAAGGAGAAAAAAAAGGCAAGATAAATTTGTTTTTGGTTTAATTTAAAACTTATTAGTAAGCTAATATATGTCTATTTTTTTGATTATTGCCAGAGGTGTTTAACAAACTGATGTCAATACATTGTGTATGCATATATTACATGGGTTCCATGTATGTATGGACTACATGGAGGGCCACATTATTTATTTCAGTCATTTTACTCTGGAAAGTTCATGGTTTCTTAAGAACCGTTTGATTTTAAGAATTTTGATGTCAGGCATTTGAAGTTACACAGTTTTTGGCATCTTTTAAGTTGTTTTCAGAGACAAAAATTGCACTACTGAGATCCAGCTCAGTTTTGGGGCTGCATTTGATTGGCTGCTTTACTTTGTAAGTTGATGTAATGACAAGTTTAAGCTGTGGAACACTGATTTTAAAAGAGAAGTGAGACTAGGAAGAGAAGAAAGGATTACGTCATTTGAACGATCATTGCAATGATTTTGTACTTCACTTGATTGTTTAACCATTCACAATACTTTTTATTTGTGTAGCATACTGCATTCAATATGGTAAAGAAAATTTGCACAGTGTTTTCTTCAAAATGAAATATCCCAGCAAAGCAGAAATTAATCTTTTAACATGTAAAAGTCTTTGGAAATTATAAAATAAAAATAAAACACAACAGAAAAAAAGAAAATACCAATTATTAGGTAGAAATTTTACAAAGTTTTTTTTTTTTGTTCTGGTTTTTGGTGGTTTTTTTTTTGTTGTTGTTGTTTGGTTTTGTTGTGCTTTTCTTAGTTTCTACAAAATTTGCAGAATTAGTGCATGATTGATGTTGGAAGGAATCCCTGGAGGTCATCTGGTCCAACCCCTTAGCTCAAGCAGGGCCACATAGGCTCTGTTGCCTGGGAAGATATTGAATATCTCCAAGAATGGAGATTCCACAGCCAGTCTGGGTGGCCTGTGCCAGTGCTTGGTCACTCTCACAGTGAAAAGAGTGTTTCTTGGTGATTCAGGATGTGTGCATTTCATTTCAGTTCAGGATGTCTGTCCTGCTTCTTGTCCTGTCGTGGGGAACCACTGAAAAGAGCCTGATCCTCTCTTTTCCATTTCCTCACTTCACATATTCCCCCTGAGCCTTCTCCCCTCCAGGCTAAACAGTCCAGGCTCTTTCAGCCTTTCCTTGTAGGAGAAATACCCAGTCCCATCGTCATCTTAGTGGCCCTTCACTGCAGGCTGACCAGTAGCTCCACATCTCTCTTGTACTGAGGAGCCCAGAGCTGCAGCACTCCACGTGTGGCCTCACTAGTCTCCTCACCCAGAGTTCTCACCCCTTCTTCCTAATTCTCTTGTTCTGTCCAGCAAACCAAAGTTTCTTGGGTTTTTCCAGCTCTGTTTATCACAGGCATTCTCTATATTGCTAAGATCAATTAATTTCAAGGACACAATATTGCTTTAATAGCAAATGATGGAGAATAAAGTCCATAAGTCCCGTTTACTGCTGTTTATGGGGAGACAATGCTAGTGAAAATACAAACCAAATCAATTTTAAAGCAGAAATTTGGACAATGGTGAGGAGAGATTGCCGTGGTATTGTGAGGGTAATAGTTCAGAAAAGTTAATGCTTCTTTGGAAATGTTGATTGAAATAATAGTATAAATGTGATGTAATATTTTGTTTAATATTAAACTGCATTAAGCTAAGTGGAATTTACAATGATAAGATAGATATTTTTATTACTACATTGACTTGTGTACTCAGAGAGTTTTCTATATGTGGATTGCTCTTCCCTCCAATCAAAAAGGTTTCCTAATGTAGTGTGAGCTGTCAGAGTCTGTATATAGACAAAAAGGAAGCAGCAGGCAAATGAGTATTTTGCAGGTAGAAGTGCAATAATAGGTAAGGATGAAAATATTTCAGCATCAACAGACATGAAAGTTTTCTAGATAAAAAATCCAAGAATAAATATCATCTTCTACACCTTAAATCATCATCATCACCACCATCATTCTCAATAAGGCTTTCTCAAGAACTTTGCTATGCAAGATAACAGCTGGGATTATCCAGCATTTCAGTGCCAGGGTGACTATGGCACGAACACAAAAAGTCAGTGTACTTGCAGGTATTAGTACTTTTTCTCATGGACTGTGGTAACCACTGCTTTGCAGGAGATGACACAGTACCAGTGTGAATTGAGAGTTTGTCCCCAGGAATATATAGGGCATGTCTGTAGGTATGTAGGAAGAAAAAGAAACAAAAGAGCCAAGAAACCTAAAAGGTTTTCCTTGGCATTGGTTTTCATATGCTAAAATCTTCCTGGAGAGCCTCAACTGTTTTCAGCATCACCTGAGAAAGCTTTTTTGCAGTCAGGATCAAAACTATGTTTGTGGTTTTTTGGCATATGTTAGCATCTTCAAAGATTTGCATCACTCCTGATCTGTGTTTCTAATCAGTGTGTGTGTCGGAGTGTACATACTGCAGCATGCACATGCATGCACATAAAAGCAAAGGAGCACCTGTGTGCAGCTTTACTTGCACTTCTTTTGGGGACTAGCACAGCTTTGTGTGCCCTCTCTACATGTGATTAAATATTAATTAGGCTTCTAATATAAGAAAGTGAGTTCACAGGCCTGAGTGCTACATAAATAATGCATGAGGTACCCGAAGGCTCAGCCCGAGAAGCTGATTGGCCACCTTGGATTTGTATAATTATGAAGTTTCATTATTAACAGTGGAAGCAGTGGAGAGATTTGCTTAGCTTCAGGGACTTTGAAAGCATAAGCTGTCTCATTAGAGAAAAAATGGAGTAAGGCATAATATGCAAACTTGTTAGTAAAAAAAAAAAAAAAGGAATAAAAATTAAGCATAGCTGTTTAACAGGAGTATTTCCTATGTATATATAAACATTTCTAAGTTTATAAAAAGACTGTAATTCAAATAGGTGAGGTCTATACTACAGCTGTTTAACAGTTTTGTTTGTAAGAGTTCTTGGTTAAAAGCTTTTGTTCTTGGTATAAAACAATCTTTAATATTTTACAGAAAAATCCACAGGTAGCTTAATGGGTTCTGCAAAGTGAGAGGTACGGAGGTGAAAGAGAATGAACACAGTCCAGGATTCTTGCTAGAATGTGTGTTGTGCATGCAATTAAATCTCAAGGTCAAACAATTTACAGACAATTACTTTTCTAACATCTCCAGAAATGCCTGCTTACACGTCTTTAATTTTAAATGATACTGATATTCCAATTCTCCCCAAAGGTTAATGCTGACTAAATCCAGCTGTGACCTGACACGATGCGACAGCACAGTGCCTAATTATCCTCTGGATAGTCATTTACTTTAAACCATTAAAGAAATAGGCTGAGAGGAAGATTTAGGACGCAGAAAAAATGTTAGCCTGACTTCTTTCTTTTGAGGATGGGATGGGCTGAAAAATAAAAATAAAATCTTGCTAAATGTTAGCCATTTGCTTTGATGGCAGAAAATTGTTCATCCCACTCTGTTTTTTTACAGGTTAAATTGCTAACTAGTTCATTTTATCCATTGCCTACGGCTGGCGCTAAATGTCAGTGACAAATTTTGTACTTGTCTTGAAGAATGAATTAAGTTATGCACAAAAGCTATAGTGCTTTTTTTAAGATGAGTGAATTGCAGAGAGGAAAAAAAAGTTGCTCATTTGAAAAAGGATTATTTCGATTAAAGGCCTTTTCTATTGTAGTGGAAGACAGGTAGTGGTTTAAGATAATTCTGACAGTTACCTCCCACAGAGGCTGCAGTCCTTTACTAGAAATTTCTTTAAGAGCACTTGCATTAGATTATGCACTATGATTGTTATTGTAAGACCATTTGTGACAGTAAAGGGGGGGAACGATTACAGAAAATGGCAACTATTATTCATTAACTAAGGTAAAACTGGTCTTTCTTCAGTGAGGTCAGCATTCCGTCACCTTCAGAAAACCTTTCTATGGTTTGTAGCAGTGGCAATTAAAAACCCCCTAAGTACTGTCTGCCAAATATTGGTGAGAAGAAACAGCTCATTCAGAAATTTCTATTGAGAAGACCTGGCACAGTCTTCACAATCCCTCTGGTTTTCAGTTGTCTGGCTCTGGTAGCGCCCCATAATCTCTGAACAAATAGTGTACCTAAGAATGATTGTTACTGTCAGTGTTTGAAACTCTGTACTGGTTTACTATCTGTAAGCTTGGCCTAAGGGAGCTCTACATGTTTGTATTTTATTTTATTCGATTTTATTTTCATGTGCGCTCTATCTGTTTATTTGAAATCTAAAGGGAGCTTAAAGTTAAGACTAGACTTTGAAGCTATGTCTCTTACAGGGGTCTTCATTAGAAAGTCTAGATCTCTCACACTGCTGAGGTGGCATACCTGATGTTCTGTTGTATTTATAGCGCTTAATCTGGGCTATGGACAGTTACTACTACAGGGCAAAAATTACTTTTGCTTAATTTTTTTGTATTATGGGAATGCCTGGTATTTCCAGTTGTAAGCAGAATACCATTGTGCTGTTCACTGTAAAAAAATACTGATTTGCAATAAATGTTTTTAGTGGCACCCACAGGTTTTGGCAGATACCTTTCTTCTCTCACTGTGTGCATAAATATTTTCACTGATACCAGCTGTAGAAAGTGGTATGGTAAATGCTAATCTCAGTACAGTCATAGCAGTCACAAATGGAAGTTAGATCTGTAATTTCAAGCTGAAAGCTGAAATGAAAAATCTAGTGATTATGCACTACTGCCCTAAGCTACTTCTCTCTTTCTTTCTCCTCTACCCTCATTCTCAGGCAAAGGGATAAGGTTTCCTCCCCAGGAGAAAGAAAAATACAGATTATCAGTTTTCTGGTGATAACAGTGCAACTCCTGAAGACCGTCTGGCTCTAAAAAGCAATACGTTCTGGGATACATCTCACATAACTTTGGATGTAAAAACATAGATGTCTCAGTCTGAGCTAGGTATTTTTGCCCCTGTTCTACTGAGGAGAGAAACAGGTATGACCAGATGCATTCCATGTAATTTCAGAGTTCTGTTTAGGATAGATGAATTGTCCTCTGAGCTGCTTGGTTCTTTCTGTTAACTTTAAAGAGAAACCCAACTTGGTTGCAGTTTTAGATTCCCACATTTGGGCATCACACTAATGATGACTTTCCTATTCCTTAACTTTTCACCTCTGTCTTGCCTGATTGCTCTTGAAGAATTTATTTCCACTCCATACGCATGAAATAGCATCCCTCAAAATTTTTATGAAGTCTATTTTAAGCTATTTCTCGGATGTATTTTTTCCATTTGTAAATGCCCACACTTTTGACCTTCCCTTTGATAAGCTAGTTGGAGCACCTTTGATCCCATATTTTTGATTTTTTTTAGGATCTTGCATCACTTATGTAGTTTGCTTCTAAGTTTTGTACTTCACACATTCGTTGCAATGTAAGTAAGTGTTACAGGAATGGTCTCACTGAAATTTTGCACTCAGAGATACTATTCCTTGCTTCCATTTTGTGACATATGAAAATTTTGTTAGTGATAAAACATTACGTGAAGAAATTAAATTATACTGAGATACATATTTATAATTTCCTGTAATATTGCTTTTCAAAGAAAATGTTTGGGTTTTGCTTCAGTTACATCTTCTGTTGCATTAGACTACATAAATTATTATATTTGTAACTGTACATTTTGCAGGCTGCACCCCTTCAGCTGAGGGGTTGAGTTTCATTCAACCCATTGTTTATCATCCTACAGACCTCTCTGTATTGTTAGTTTATCTTCCTGGAAATTATTTTTAAAAATATTGTGATATCTGTCCAACAACCATTTCTTAACATTTTCTTTTGGCACTTACTAAACCCAGCATTGCATATTGATAATTTGATCTATTTGATGATTTTAAATCTTTATAAAGAAACTATTGCACCTGACAGTGAGTCAGATTAGCCACAACTTAGTGGCTTACCCAAATTTAAACATTTTACCTAAGCCATGCAGGCAAGCAATGGAATGAGAGAGGCATCTTCAGAGGGCAACCCATCTCACCAACTCCAAAGGAAAAAGCTGATCAAAATTTAAATTAAGAACATGAACAACAACAACAACAAAATAAAACAACAACAACAAAAAAAGTCTTTTCATATGTAATTTCTCCAGAAGACAAAGAGTGAAGGTGGAAACAGATGAATGGTAACAGATCAGTAATATCCCAAAGGTGTGCAAACTGTAGAGTGGGCTCTTTCAACACTGCCATGTTTCTCTTTGCTGCCTTCTCAGTAGATCTTGGAAACTTATACTAAATATTTACCATTTGAATGGATAACTTTCATGGGATGAATATAATTTTTTTTGAAAATTAGTTTCTATGTTTCCTGTTTTGTTTATTTGAGAAATATGAGAATGTTATTTAAGAAAATATAATGTATTTTAATATGTCAGATATGATGTTCAGTTCTGCAGAGTAAATTAAACATTTCAGTTTTATATTTATTCTTAAATAGAATTCATGAAACTGTATCTTTTCCTTATAGCCTTTTTTCATGTCTTAATTACTGGGTGGTCTCCTGGTAAATTTTAGCTTTTACTAAAGGTTGTAATTATGTTCAGATGAAACCTCCAGCTTGGGTTATAGAACTTTTCTGCTGAATCTTGTTACCAGTCCCAGGACAAAGCTGTACTGAATCACAGATTCTGATCCATAGACCCTACTCGTGGAAGAGCACTTTTAGGAGTAAGAAGAGACATACTCATTAAGAAAATATTTCATCACTGGTATAGCTGTAGTTTCGAGAACCATCTTCACAGTAATATTACTTCATAAAATAAAGAACTGAGTATGAATATGTTTTGGTACCAAAATAACTTAAAATATTTGAAATATTTCCAGTGAATGAATTTAATCTACTTTTTGTAAATGTTGGAGGAATACATGTTTAGTTCTAAGAAGTACAAAATATGCCTCTGTTTAATTTTATTTTCCTTTTAAAGCTAAATGCATCAGCTAATGTAAAAAGTTCTGTTTCACTAATTCTGTATAATAATTTGCTCCATGAGCATTTGGATTGAAAATAGTGGGCATTTTGTGGAATAAGTTAAAATTTTCTGTGAAGGTGGGAAAGAAAATATTTTTCTGATTAACAATGCCAAGAAGCAAACATGGTGTAAATATATATAGATTCTGATTAAAAATTAACAGCTAATGAAATGGATACAATACAAGGAGGGTGGTGGTGAATAAAGCACAAATCTCATACTAAAATAATTTTGGAGTATATATTTAATTTCTTTCCTTCAGTGCTATCTTTTGCTTGTTGAATCCAAGTGTCTGGTAACTTAGAGTATCAGCAATTTTCCTTCCTTTTTCCTGTGAATACTTTTTCTCTCAGTAATGAATTAATGGTATATCCAGGCAGAAGTAAATGGAGAAAATAAAAATATCCCTTTGGTTACAGAAGGAAAGAACAGTGCCCTGGCTGCAGGCTCAGGTCCTGACTGCTGCTCCCAACACCCAGCGCAGCAGGACTGCGTCCATGGGATGAGCAGCATCAGGCACTGGCCTCCCTCAGCTGAGCATGCCTAAGAGGCACATTTGTGACTAAAAAGGGTTGTTAGAAAGAGAAAGAATGATGTGCTGTTTGTCTGGAGGGAGTCGATCTACTTGCTGCTGGCAGTAAGGTAGTAGAAATCATACAATGTGCAACCATGGAAAGATTTAAAAGCCAATCAGTGAGGTTGTTACCTTAACGATCATGAAATAATATGAAATAGATAGTAAAAACCTTGAACTGTGCTGCATCCCCATGCAACAATTTGTGAAATCTGCGCTTCACAAATGCAGATTTGAATTCCAAATGGTCCATTTTCAGTTTGAGTTAGTAATAAAATCTTTTTAATGTTTCACTGAAGAAAACCTTTCTATGCATAAGAATTCCTTTTGTAGATTTTTGAAATGCAATAGTGATTGGCTATTGTGACACATTATGGGATGGGTTGTTTTGTTTGGTTTTAGAGTTTTTTGTATGTTTCTTTGGCATTGTTTGGTTTTGCTTGGGTTTTTTTCTGAATGTGAAATAGTATGTTTTCACCTGAAAATCCCTACGAACTGAAATTTATGACTTAGTCATGTTGCCAAAAAGGTGTTCCAGCACCATTTTCTTCTTTCCTCCTTTTTAACATTCATTTATCTTGATGTTTTCTTAAGTGATGGTTTCAGTCAAATTCTATTTTTTTCTTAATAATAATAATAATAATAATAATAATAATAGTAAGTTTTACAATTTCAGAACATCTCTTGAGACCTGCTTGTCAGCCCGCTTCCCCTCAGGATAGCTCAGGGCCCATTGGGAAATGTTGTATCTGCTCTGGATCCTCTAAAGAAACTTAACCCATAGTGTGTCCTTAGTGTCTGACCCATTAAAAAAATAAATGTCCAGTTATTTTCAGGTCCAAAATCGGAGCCAAGCCTAGAGTAATCTTAAGCTTTTATTGTTCCAGTGATGTAAGGATCCATGATTCTGGATAGGTTCTTTCACAATGAGAGATAATTCAGTTTTATTTCTAGTAAAAAATAATTTTTTATTCTTACTTTTTTAAAAAATTGTGTTACATAGATTTTCATGCCTCAGATGTATGCCATTGAAAAAATTGGATGAACTATACTTAGAAATTATTGGTTTGCTTCAATCTGAAATATGATGAAAAGGGAGCAATAATCACCTTGCTAGTTCTTTTTTCCTCTGTTATTTCAAATTCACTACATCCAGGAAAGAACACATTTGGGTGTTTGTCAGAGATTTGCAAGTTGTAGCAGAAGCAGTATACAAGCAAGAACAAAGTCAGATTAATTTATTTGTGTTTTTTTAAATACTGTCTTGGCATGTGAAATGTTCTGAAGCTAAGGGCATTGCATAAATAGAAACTGTATTATGCTATCGTGTTTATCAAATGCTCCTCATCTACTGCACCACCCCCATAAATCCACCAAAGCAGTTATTATTCAGGGGTGGGAAGGTTGGGAGAATGGAGTGAAAGCTACAGAATGATTTAACACTGTGGGAACTTAATCAATAAGACTGTTGCAGCGAACTCCCAGGAAAGAGTGTTGTTTTCCATCCAGATGATAATGAGGCAGGCTAGCAGCAACCTCTGGAGGAGCAATGCTGGAGCACTGAGTATGTGGTACAGCTTTGCTAGTTGCTAATTAATAATTTGAGGCCAGACACCTTTTTGCCATCCTGCTACTTGCAGTTTCTGGCTTGTCCCACATACCTCTTTCACTACTGGAGTCAGTTGGTCCTAACTGAAATTCTGGAAATCAAATTTAACAACAGTACTAAAAATTTAAGTTTACCTTTCTTCTCTCACCTTTGTTCTTGGCATTATTAGTACATTTTGTATGGCTGTATAGCATGTAATCCTTCCTTACATTGCAAAAGTAGGTTTTTTTCTTATTCCTTGTGCCTTGTATTCTAAATTTAGACAGCTGAAATTATTTTGGTGTTTGAAAACTGTGGTCAGACTGGAAAATATCAGCAAAAGCCAAGTTGAATAAAAGTTTAATATAAGTAATTTTTGTGATATGCAGATTTAATTAGTTTTAGGTGGTGGTAGCTTGAAGAGGTTGGGAATGCTTGTTCAGTGGTACTTAAGCTCAGTATTGATTTTTCTTACTTTTATCTGGAGTCCAAAACAGAACGGGGATCCACTTTAACAAAGCTAAAGCTCTGGCTGAATGATGCCATTATATCTGTATCTTTGCAAAACATATAGGAAGTAGAGAGAAAGCAAGTATTTCTTCCATTGCCAGGGAAGAATTGAGGCAATGGAAAATGAGACAGTGAGGTCAAAGTTGGCCGTAAAGAAGATGGCTGTAATACAATGTTGGACACTGCAGTCTAGTAGTGTATTGAATCCAGGTTTTTGAAGCATATTTAATGGGAACATCTAAAAGCACGTTATAGGTAAGACTGAATTAATGGATTGTTTTTCTAAAACATGAGTAAAACCTGCTACATTCACTAGGAAACACAAGATGAGATTTGTTTTAACGTAGTGAAAATATGAATAGCAGTCAGCAGCTGTCCTTCCAGATTTCCAGTCTAGTAGCATCACTTCTACACCACCTAACTTCTCTAAGATTATTTATTTTAAGATACTTGAAAGCTTTTCTTAAAATGTTTTCCACACTTGCTATAATTAATCAATGCTCAGAACATATTAATCAAATTCTTTTTATTGGTGATGCATAATGGCTTTTTTTGCATTTAGTTTTAGTTTACATAATATTTTCCTAATTAATTTGATTTCCTGACTCTTGATTGTCTCATCTTTTTGCTAAGCTTGTCATGACTCTTGTAGTCATCCAAAGCACCAGTATGATAGCAGGGCAAGCGGTGGAGAAAATCTACCTGTGTGGCAATGTATTTTTCCCAGCTTCAAAACAAAAGGCCATTGAGACTAAAAATACTCATTTGATTTTTGCTGATACGAGAGTTTCTGTACAATCTTTGATATTTTGCCACAGCAGATCAAGATTTATATAGAAAATATAGCATTATCTAGAACTTTCTAGTGCTAAACATTTTTTAGAAATGATATTTAGATTTTGAAGAAGAAATGCAGATACATTTTTTTCACTAAATTATAAAAAAACCCACATTAAAATCACTTAATCTACTAATGAGCAATGTGAATCAAACTAATATTCAAAAATATTTATGTTTTACCTAGAAATTCAACTGATATATGCAAAATTACCTAGAAAACTTGATTTGGATACAGAGCTCCTGCAGAAATTAGGTATTCATTTCCCTAGGCAACTTTCATTTTTTGAGCCTAAAAATGGCACATTCACAGTATAATTTGTAATTAATAAATCCAACTGGTATTTAGAGACTACTGACAATTCCACTGATAGTATTATTTTCCATAGCATTCCTCTCTGTCCCTCAGTAGTGGAATTGCTGTTGGTCTTGTGCTTTCAAAGTAAGATGTTTTGGGCTGACACCTTTCTTGGGGTCAGTGTCTGGAGCAGCACCTACTGCTTTGGTTTCTCAGGTCAGAACTGACATTGTAAGAGACAAACATGCCATTAGTAAATTACTTAGTACTTTAAGTGTCTGTCATTTCATTCTTTAATGCTGGTTCTCATCAGTGACTTACACTGCAAAAAGGTTTGATATCACATTTGTATGGGAGGGTTGAGTAACACTTCACAAAATAGAAGATATCTTTATAACAGAAAGAAAACAGCAATGTTTTATTCATTGGTACACTGAAAATTATAGTGCAAATACAGATTTAATTTGGACTTCAGAACGGGGCTGTCACAGTGGCATATGGGCAGAAATAGCAGACACCAGATCAGGAGTCATGCCTAGTAGGCACCACAACAATGCGTGCATGAGCACATGGGCACACAAATACATACACAGTTCCTAAGTACAGTCCTTGTCCTAATAGATATCCATATATTGCTTATGATTTGCAATGATTTTTGTTTGCAAACCAATTGCATTTTCATTTTCTTTTGTGCTTTGACAGGATATAATTATTTCTGAAACATATAATAGGATCAAAGCATATTTCATTATTAAAGAACTTATTGCATTATGTTAGTGCCCTCCTGAATGCATGAAAATGTTAATCCAGTTTTGTCATACTTTTCAAATAAGCAGTTTTTTCTTATGAAAATTTTGTGGAATTAATTGTTTGCTTTCTCCCAACCTCTGAGGGGTCTATAGCTTCAGAAGATATCAGATAAAGGATGATGACATATAATGAGAGCAAGATTTAGCTATTAAACTTCCTTTGACTCACTTTAAATATTGATTAGAGAAACACTTCTGGGCAAATATTTATATTGAGCAATAATATAATTCAGAGATTTTTTAATTTTTTTTTTTTTTTACTTTCTGAATATCATTATGTCTTCAGTAATTTAGCTTAGAAAATTATATTGTTAGCCATGGGTTATATGAAAAAGTCCTAGATAGACGAGACGAGGAAAGAAGAGTAAAATTTTTCAGCAGTAAACCATCATTCATAAGACACAAAGATACTCTCTGATGCATAGCTTATATCTGGCCATTCCCAGGGTTTAGGACTGCTGTACCTGGGATATTGGCTTCAAGCAATATCTTATATAATGCTAGTGTTGTGACAGATACTAATGAAACCATGCTGTTTCTAGATAAAGCTGATATTGCATACATAGGTAGAAGAGGTAATTTCCTTATTCACTTTCTTAATGAACTCAACGAGAAACAAGGAAGCTTCCTGCATCTATGACTATCTCCTAATTTTATTAGTTTTTTCAACAAGAATAAAATTTTTTGCATGTTTTTGTTTACTTGGTATATACCATATATAACAATAACAGCTGATCCTACTTGTATAAATGAGTGACGTTCTCTTTGTAGGGGAAAAAAACATGTAAAAAATTCTCAGAAAAAATCTTGTAAGAATAAGAAACATCAACATATTTGTGTTTTAAAATTTCTTCCAAGTTCTTACTCAAATGGTGAAGAGTCCAGCATGTGTGCCAAACATAAAGGGACCAAATATGTATGTTATACATAATATTTGAACATCATATTGGTGTGAAGGCTGTGTGTGTTGTTTAATGACTAGTTTTTGTTTCTTTAATTATGTTAAACCTTTGTTTACTAAGCACTCCAAACATTCACTGAAAGTTTGAGGTATCCAGGTTGGAAAGCACTGTGGACCCTCCCCAGCCCAAGGTAGCACTCTCAGCTCAGCTGTCACACGCTGAATGTTTTGCTTGTCTTACTAGGTGTTGCTGGTCCAGTCGAAGAACCAAATACTGCAGAGGGGGCTAAAGAAGTAAGTGCTTGCTATGCACTTGAAAGGGTACAAATCTTGACAGTTGTAGCTGAGGAAGGAAAGGGGGGTGTGAAGCCAGTTATCCAGATATATCAGCCGTATCCATTGATCCTTTCAGCAAAGTTGGATCTCTGACAGAGAATATTTTTGCCTTGCATAGGAAAATCATTACAAATTTAACAGCCATTTGCATGTATTCCTATTATTCTAAGTCCTTAAAAAGATAATTTTTACCTATAAGAAAAATTGTCCTTGGTCAGTTTCTGACCGTTAGTGTCTGTGTCTATGTTGCTACCTAGATTTCAAACAAGCTGCTTTAATTTGGGAGAACTACAGAGTTTGGTCTATTGCCTGTAAATACTTTATGAAATAGTCAAATCAGTTTTATCTTGTTTGAGGTTGTAATACGTCAGTAATGTTTGTATTACAGATGTATGCCAAGACAAAAACCTGGCTCTATATTAAAATTACATCCATTTGTACATATTTCAGTACAATTGGATCTTTCAAAGTTTCATCTGAATTCTGAACTAATGCTTTAATAGTTAATATTAGATTGTATTAAAATAACAATTTTCCATAATATTTGATTGCTGATGTGTAATACTGAGATTCCTTTGATTCCTTTACCTGAATCTTACTTTCTTACTGGAATATAGTTTCTTATTGCTCTAATTCATATTGTCCTCTGTTAAGTAAGAAGTAATGCAACTTATTCTTTAGACCCATTTATTGAAGTGAGAGTAGTATGTACTGTTCTAATTGAGTCAGGACCAAAATCCACATAGTGGTTTGTAACAGAGGGGAAAGAGATGTTCTAAATACTCTATAATGAAAAACTCCCAAAAGAAGCCTAGGTTTAAAAATCTTTAAGTGGTAAACTAAGTGAATAGGTAAACGCTTGAGGCGCTTTTTGTCATCTCAAGGCATGTAAACCATATTCTTAGATATATATGGTCTGTCTGCTAAAATATGGAGTCCAGCCTGAAGTAATGTTCTGGGAGAGCACTTCCTGCTTTTGCCAGTGAATGATCTGGCCTTAGGGACTAGTCCACAGCCTGGCTGAAGGAAGGGTTTTTCTCAAACCAATGAAGGTATAATAAGCCAGAGGTGCGTGGGTGTGCAATAGCTGCAATTTAAAATTCTAAGGTTATACAGATGTCTCAGGAAAAGCCCAACTGCTCTATGAAATGAAAAATATAGTTTTAATTTGTCTCAGGAATGTCAGTGAATCGAATATAATTTATCAAAGAAGGCATTTGACAACAAAGCAAGTGCATGTTAAATATGTTTCTGACTCAATGTGGAGGTTCATGCTGTGGCAGTGTAGCCAAATCAGTTTTTCTGATCATTCAGTTAACATGTTAATCTAAAGTACCATAAGACTTTTCTTTAGTGTATTATTGATTTCTGATTTTTCTAATTACCTGTTTTTTTATATTTTCTGGTCAGATATTGTCCCAAGTTTCTATGAATGTAAAATTCTGAATATGATGGTGAATAAAAGCATATCTAGTTCTAAGAGATATCATGCCATTTTTTTCCTTCATACTTTCTATCAGTGTTTCTGACTTGTTTCTGACTTCCTGTAATTGTGTTCCTACAGCAAGTTATTTCTCCATATATCTGGGCTGATAGATCTTTCACATCCAATCACATTTTTCATATATCCAAAGTGACAGATTTTCAAAACTTCTGTAGCTTTGTAGCTTCAAAACTTCTGTAGTTTCTGAGATACTCCAGGGCTTATTATCTCCTCGGTTTTTTTTTTTTGCATTTTTGTAAATACATGGTCCAATGTAATGTGAAATTCAGGATCTAATTTATTTAGTTCTTATTTTACTTTTGTTGCTTTTTGTGTTCAAAGTATCTTCTTCAAATGTCCAGTGTCCTCTTCCCCAAGCTACTGGCATACTTGAGTTAGGTCTCTCCTTCCAGCATAGAAGCCGAGTATCCTTCCTTATTGCTGTGACATTTCATGTAAGCACAGATTTAAGTCTAGTTTTGCTCATATTTTCTTGTATAATTGCCAATCTGGACAGCATCCTTACTGACAATTATTGTGTAATGTCTTTTTTTTGTAGTCTTGCCTATGCCACATGTTTTGGACTTGTCTGTGTGAAACTGTAACTGTGAAGGCCCTACTACACACTGTATTTCATTAGTGTGCAGTACCTAGTAGTGTGTAGTTGAGAATGACTGAATCTAGGATAACAAAAACACAGGCCTCTGCTGAACTCATAGATCCTCAGGAAATTGTAATTCCACAAGTAAAATGACAGAAAACACCACATAGAGAAAATATCCTTGATGGAAAAGGAGATTTGTTAAAACTCCACTCATCACAAATTCTCTGAAGGTATGTAGGACACCAGAATAAGGCTTAAACAGCACTTTCAGTAAGCAACTGCAGAAAATAGATATCTTAGAATAAAGATGTTAAGTGGTGGTGTTACTTCTTTTGATAGGATGACAGTCACAATGTTTTCCGTTGTTCTCACTTAAATCAGCTAAGAAAACTAGCTGTATTAGAGAAATTCAAAGAGTATTCAATTCCATATAAATATAAACCACATGCTTTTTCTAAGCAATTTCTAAGCAAAGATGTAAGTCTAAAAGTGTTTGGGAGTTATTTAAAACAAGCTTAAATATTGGAGGCATGGGGAGCTAATTGAGTGCTTTCTCTGGGACCCTAATAAGTCTGGGACCTTGGACTTTGGAAAGTTGCTGACTAATCCAGATTTTTAAATTTTTAAATTAAATTTTAATCCAGATCTTTAAATTTTATTTTCCTAAGTGAGACTAGGAAGATGCTCATAAGAGTATAGGCAGTGCCTTGATGCTATGGGTACAATAGAGGGTCTGCAGTGCTGTATAAAATACCTTAGGCAGAGCAGCATTTGCAGACCAAAGGAAGCACCACAATTGTAACACTCATAAAGATTAAAAGTCCAGGAAAAGTCTGCTTTTTCAGAAAAAATTATTTAATTGAACTGCATAGATTTTAAGCTTTTAAATTTCAATATTTTCAGGCTCTCACAGGACATCACTACCTGAGTGCTACCTCAGAGAACACCCTTCACAGAATCAGTAGTGGAAAATGCAGTCAAAGATGACTGTTAGCTTGGAAAAAGCAGGACACAGAGTGATTTATATCTGAGCAAAAGCAGTAATGAGATTCTGTAACATTAACACTACAGGAAAAACTGAAATAATAGAGACGAGAGGTTGTGCTTTTTCATTCAAAGTGTATGCTAAATGTGTATTGTTCAATAAACAAAAAAAAAATCTTTAATGGAATCTGGGAAGAAATCCCATGACAAAATTAAAATTTTGGCAATTCTTTAAATAATTCTCTGACTTCAAGTCTGGTCCCTGTAGAGGGAGGGACCTGATTTGGAGAGACTTTGAAAACATCTGCTGGGAAGTAGTAAGACCTCCACAAACTCAGAGTACGCTAACCTAACTTGCTTTTTCAGTAGCCTTGTCTAGGGTGAAATATGGACTGAAATTTCTAGTCATGCACACTTTTTGTAGACACTAACGAAAATCAGTGCTATTGAGTACATTGACACCATTCTTTGTACTCTTTGCTGTTGTTGAAGTCTCAGACCTAAATGGGACTATTTTTATAGGCACTAGCATAGTGCTGCTCAAATTATGGAAGAAAAATATGGTGATAAGAAGACAGAGATTAGAAGCAGAAAGTCCAAGGTAAAAATATGGTATCATCAGTATCATGCAAAAAACCGTGTTAGAGATATCTGTTTCAGCCTGTTGCATATATCAGAGATGTTGAAGATCAAGTTGAAAGAAAGATTCTTGTTGAAACAACTTGTAAAGGTTCTTCCATGGGAGCAAAGCTGGAATAGATTTGAAGCTAGTTCTGAGCTAAGACTCACATTTCCAGGACTGCCCTTTGGAAGCTACTCTAGGTAAAATCCAGTCATATATGTAAGTTTATTTTCTCTTAACACAGTAAATTTAACATCTGGTAATCACCCATATTGAAGCAGGCATAAATTCAAACATATTATTAGATTTAATGTTTTGATTATCACGTTGAAATACATACACTGATCTTATGAAGTGGTTTAACAAAGGGAATTAATCAGACTGTAATACACAGAGGATACAAATCACAAAGGACCAGCTCTGTCACTTTTAGTTGCTCCTGAAGTGTTGAATTACCTGTGTACTTTATGCTTGGATGTGCTTCAAGCTCAGATCTGGAGAACTACTATATTCTATACTAACAGTAGTTTCCAAAAGAAATGTGGTTAGATGTAACAGTTTTGGATTAGATCTCTTAATTTCTCTCTCAATTTGACAAACACCCTCAACAGACACACAGAAGTAGGAAATGGAAAAATCCCCCAGTCCCCAAACCAAAAGCCACAGACTGGGAGGAAATACTTGCCAGAACTGAGAAATTATCAGAAGTACTTAATTTCTTAGATTCTTGGTGAATCCTACAAAATCATTTACAATTAAAATGAAGAAATTCTTAGAAGCTTTATCTTAGGTTTGGTTGTGGGAAAAAAAAGAATTCTGAATTTTTAAATGCTTAGACTCCATTTTTGATTGCCTAAACCAACAACTTTTCCAGCCTCAGATTGCTTAATAAAAAAAAAGCAGAACAATTTTGATCATTATTTTAATTAAATATAGCAAATGAACTTTGAAATATCATAGCAAGTTAGGGCATTATTGCAGGGATTTTATAAGTTTCACCTATAAAAGCTGGGGACAGGGTTTGGAGGTGGGGCTGTGCACTGCCAATGTCGTGAGTGCAGTGATAACCAACCATACATGCCCACTGTTTTGCATCATTAGCACTGTAGTGAATCTCACAAAAAAAAAGAAGAAAATGTCCAGTCTTTTTTATTATTTCACTTTTTTTTCTCTTTTTTATTTTTTCTTTATAAAGCACCTAATTTAGGCCACAGACAAAAAGAAAATGTATCTTGAATATGCATCACAGGTTCCAAAAATGAAAAGAAATTGGATTTGGATAGCACTTACTCAATAGACAGATATGATACATGGTAAGAAGGTGCACTGTCTGCCCTGTGATAGATTAAACTACTTTGTAGGAAAATTACTGTGAGCCAGTCACCACCACCACCGTGGCTAAATCTTTAATAAAATTCTCTTCCATATTCAAGAGCGAGGTATGAAGTACACAATAAGCAGAGAGGAGTAGAGTGCCATTTATCAAACCACAGCTAGGTCTGTAATCTCCTGCTTTATCCTTTTTTAGTACTTTATTTGTCTTTATTGTTGCAAGGAAGCACATTTACCCAGGGCAGTGGGCTTTTGGTGCTGATAAACCTTTTGCTTTAAATTCTACTTGTGGGGTTTTTTTTCTTTTTTCCTTTTTTATTTTTTTCCTTTTTTTTTTTTTTTTTTTTTTTTTTTTGTGATCAGATATCCATCCAGTCACTTTATGGGAGTAATTAGTTTGTTTTGGTGTTACATATTTCACCCTTCCTTGCCTGACCTGACCCTACCTCTCTTGTCTCTATGCTACAAAAAGAAAAGGGAAAAAAATATTATAGCATCTAAGATATTTTAAAAAGAATACTCATGCCTGTGCAGAAGACGATCTGGGGTGTATTGCATAATGCTTTTTTGAGGCTATTTGGCAAGATGGCAATGTTGAAGCATGTTGCAGTTGGCCCCTGGGTGGCACTACATGGCTAGATCTGGGACCAACAAAACCAGTTTTGGATAAAGGCAGAAAACATAATTGAAGCATTTTTCTTCTTAAAAATTAAAGACTTTAACTAAATTTGTTGTTATTTGCGGAATTCAACACAAATTCACAGTATTAATAAATTGTGTTTCTCTAATTGAATGACATTCCAAAATGTTCCCTGTATCTTGACTACCTGGTAATATCTGGATCATTTCTGGGAGCACACTGATATTAAGTACAGATTCAGTGGAAGGGTTCCTATGGGTAGAAGTATGTGACTAGAACTGCTTTGTGCTGCCTGAATATGCATACTACCAGTCTGTGCTGCAGCCCTGGGGGTGATTTTTTTAGTACTATTATAACCCTTTTTATTGTTTGAATAGCAGTTTTATGACAAAACATTTATATTCAGCCTGCCTTTGTACTTGACTGAAAGAGAGCAATCACTGAGAATGATAAGGCAACAATGGTAATGATAACTGCATTTATGGAGGCTTACAGAATTTAAACGGGCATGCAAAAATAGACTTACAATAGTGCTCTACCTGTATTTGAGCTGGCTTGGGTGTATTTCTTGAGCCTGGCCCATGTTTGATTGTTGATGGATATGTTGCATTTTCTCCTGTTTTTCTCTCTTATGGCATTTCTCCTTGTATGAGTCTTAGCTGTGTGAGCATCAGGTTTATCTTAGCACTGAAAGATGTCGTAGTAAGATGGGGGAACAGAACCATTTTTCAAGATCCACATCCCTGAAATTATTGTTTAACTTACATACTAAGATTTCAGAGTTTGTGGTATTATGATTGTGCATCAGAATGGTCATTACCTGTCTTTCAATGTTCTATCTCTCAAGAAAAATAGGCAATTCTTTCATTCTCCCTTGAGAAAAAGTGAAGAATAATACTGGACATTGGAAAGCAATCCAAGCGTTTAAGATCAGTCTTTCTGTCTCCCAAATATTGTTAAGCTAAATAAATTCCAATTTTTTCTTCCCTTGCTATGAGGTTTTCTCCCCTTTGAGGTTCACTCAGACACATCCACAAGGATACACATGCACATTTGTGTATTTCCATAAAATTTCTTGCTTATACAAGAACATAAGACAGCAATGAGAAGGTTCATTGTGTTCTGGGAGGAAACAAATAGTTCCTGGATCTCCAAATTTTGTGTGAGGGGAACAGAATTACACCAAAGTCTACATATATTTTAGTATGGGTTATGAAGAAAGGAGGTGTGCACTATGCATTGTCCTAAAGATGTTTTAAGGCTACGTCCAGCCACACTGCTCACGGACTGCAAAGTAGACTTACCAGTGCTACAGGGTTTCTTACCAAGGAAGAGACGACTTTCATGGAGTTAGAATGACACATTCAGCCTACTCACCTAGATTTTTTTTTCAATATTTTGAAATAATTTTTTCAGGGAGCTATTTTTTAAAAAACACCTTTCTGTAAACAAACCAATGTATATTTTCATAGAAGTGAATGACCATTTTAAAGACCTTTAACATTTTGCACCATACATTTAGATTTTATTGTTTTGGAGAGATGGGAATCTCAGTACAGTCCAATTTCTTCCATACTATAGTATTCCTATGATATAATTTCTTTCTTCACCTGTATTTTAATTTATCCATCCATTACAAGTTTACATTATATAATACCTGGGTGGCAAAACACTGTGAAAATTAAGTGAATAGAAATGTAAAAAAAAAAAAAAAAATTGGTGGTAACCAAAGATATCTTTTATTTTATTTGTGTGTTATTTTTCTATTTCAGAAGCTCACTAACTACACTACATTTTTTAACGTATGTATATGATCATGCATGTTAAACTCTTCATGTGCTTGTCTGCACTACTTAGGCTTTAAATATGTTTAAATTAATAATTCAAATTCTCTTTTGCAAACTAAATATAAGTAATGCAAACATTAATTCGCTTTGCCTTATAGTATTCTGGAATGCTACATTCAAAGATATGTCATTTTCTACTAAATGTCTTTCTAATTCTTCTGTGCAAATGATACCTTTTCCCCAGGCCCAGCTACTTAGTGGATATTATTGAACAAATGTCTTTTATAGGATCGAAAAAAGTGAGGCATTATGTGAAAGAAATTTTTGAAAATGTGCATGGACTATTTCGGAATATGCTTAGTGAATATTAAGCAAACACCTGAAGTTCCTGTGCTGCTGCCTAGAACCAGCACTTCATTACCTATTACGTGCAGTGACTTTGAATTTTTTATTAGGTACTGGTCTCTTAGCCTGTAAGGCTTGTGCATGATGTGTATGAGAGCAATTTCCAGCAGAGCGAAGCCTTATCACAGATTCACCTAAAAGGTAAGGATATTTTTTAATTTTTAGTTCACATGCTGAACAGCTGCCTGCTGAACACCTGCCCTTAAACACCTTGGTTTAAGGGTTGATTATGCATGTCTTACTCGTATACAGTAAGTCCAGAAATAGGCATGATGAACTTCAGATAAACCCAGAATATGCAAATGGAGAGTACAATACCAGAATATTTACCCCCTAATTTTGTGCTCCACTACATTTTTAGTGCTTTTTTTTTTTTTTTAGGTTGGTGAGGACATAGGAGAAAGGCTTATATATATACTTCTGATTTATTTAGTTTCTCCCAGTTCTGCAGTGTTAATATTTTAAAAAAGCAGTTGTACTATGAATCTGGCAGGTAATGTAAAAGAATCATTGCACTTGGCATTCCTCATATTTGCTAAGGATATTAACAAATATGAATGAATATTAGGAAAAAACCAGCAAAGCTGGAGGAAATGATGAAAAATCAAGAAAGGTAACTAATAAGAATGAGAGGAGAAAAGACACAACAGTAAACCTAGAGATCCTGAAGGAATGCTTTGATTACTTTTTCACTGAAAATGGCTTAAATGGACTTTTGAGAGTGAGGGACGTTATTACACTGGATCATGAGTGATAAGTTTTAAGACTATTAATTGCAGGAATTCAAGTCAGGTAATTTAGGGAAAAAGAAGTCTGAAGAAAGAATGGGCTACATTCAGAATGTGGTAATAAATTGATGGTTAAAAGAACAGACTTTGGTAAAAGAATAGAAGGAGTGACAATCTTTGAAACACAAGACCAACAAGGACCTTCTTGGTCTCCAGTTTTCTCATATTAGCATCATGAATTTAGCAAAAATAACTTCCATCTTAGAAGTTTTTGCTTTTTCTGATAGAAATGTTCTCTTGGACTTTCTTTTAGAAACTGATTTACTTTTCCAATTTATTTTTTTCATTTTCAATTTATAAATAACTCTTGTGCCAAAAATTGCATGTGGATTGGTAACTGTCTTTCAGCCTGATGTTTCATGTTTCAGAGTAACTTATTGCCATTTCTTCTTTAGCCAATCCTTAGCCATCTTTCAATTTCACTGCTTGACTAATTTGACTAAGTGTTTTCAATTTTAACTAACCTTTTCACATGTGTTATTTCACGAAATACCTTGCTGAAATCCAGATGGATATCCTCAAGCACATCAGTTATCTTATTAAAAGAAAGCTATTGGTTTAGTCTTCCTGCAATTAGTGTATGTTGTATTCTAAAGCTGGAAATGTCTTCTTTTCTTGATCATACAAAAACAGAGATCTTAGTGATAATGCAATGAAATCTTTGCTCATGCAAAGGGAGAGCCTTGTCATCCACACTTTCTGAACAGAGAATTTGGGTCATGCCATTAAAAAAAAGGTTTTCTTGAAAGCAGTCTCTTTTTCATAGTGGGGCCTTAATCCATTCCCCAATCAGAATGAGCATGCATATCATGACAAATCTTTCCTCCATTAAAATCGTTTGCTAACCTAAAATGAATTAGCTGAATCAATATACTCTTCCCAAGGTTTCCCTGAGGACACAGGAGCAGCTGCTAGAGCAGCAAGTGCTGCCTGAACAGTCAGACACCAAGGCAATGAGGCCACCACTGGTGTCACCAGGGAGGAAGAGGCAGACCCTCGTAGGGAACTGGGGGAGAAGGTTACTCATGGGTAACTTTTGTTTTTTGCTGAGTTTTGCTGAGGCAAAATCAAAATTCTGCTATGACTGTCAGAACTGGCAAAGCTGTGCAATCCTGGAAATGTATAACAGTAACACAAACTCCAGGACAGCGAGATAAGAAAGAAGGCTGCTGTTGTTTCTGATGTGTCATGCTCTTCTGACTGCTTGAGCATCTTGAACAGCTGTGTGGGGACTTATCTTCAATTAGTTAATTAGATTAATATGTTCTCAAGGCTAGTTTGAGGTAAAATTTCTTACTATTTTGTTTCTCATGCTTGATAGATAATATGTAATAATGAATGTATTTAATAATGAGCATATTCTCCACCTTTTTCTGAAGACTGTTTTCTTCTAAAGATCTGCAATGCTGCAGAGAATAGGAAGAAATAAAGACAAAAAAAAAAAGTCAGACATAAATAAGCTGAAAAATTTGAGCTGGATACTTTCAATTGGCTTAGTTTGCACAAATTAGCAGACTAGAATTTCTGCAGAGGTGGTAAATATACTGATTTTTTTGAATTTTTTTTTCTAAATTGAAGCAGAAAAAATACCAATGCCATGGAACACGTACTTTTTCAATTGAAAAAATATTATTGGTAGATTTTTATGGCTTATTATTTTTCTTTTTGATTCTCTGAAAATGAATAATTTTTTATGGAAAGACTGTGTAAACACATTAAGCTTTACAATTAAAATTTGTTCTCAGCCTCAGAAGAGCCGATGGTAGAACTTGATTTGGAATTCTCCATCAAAATTATTTTTCAATAGAAATAATTAATGCATTGAAATTAGAAGTGTCATTAGTGTGAGCTGGCAGTAGAAGTCCCCTAACTTAGTTTGAAAAAGAATTCTTGACATTTTTGCAATTAGATAACTGAAAGTTTGAAAAGTGAAATTTTTTTGAAGTGTAGCTTTAAAAAAACCCTCTGGTCATAATAATTTTATAATTTGTACTAAAAATTGCAAATCAATACAAAAATATTTGGAGCGTTTTCAAATTACTGACTATATGTATATGAAATTTTCATAGTTTATAAATTTTTTCCTGCTTATTTCAATAGGATGGTATTTTGAAATTTAAAATTCTGTTTTCCTGTCTACCCCATCTCCTTGCGATGTGTGCTTGATGTACGCTATCAGCTGGTCTTTCAACATGTCTCCTTAAGCAGTGTATTTTAGTGTTTACATGAGACTTTAATTCAGTAAGCAGCTGATATAGTTTCTGTTTGTATGGCAGGGGTACACACTTGTAGAAGTTGCAGATCTGTGTATTGTGAAATGACTGAATATGATTATGAAAATCTCGGTTGTTTGACTTTTGATGGTTACTTTCATCAGCAAATAATATAATTTTCAGTATATAACATTGATTCCTTCTTATACATTTTTTTTCTCATTATCAAATTGACGGTGCATTTAAATATCAAGGCTCTATTTCTTTTCTTGGTAATCATTTGAGCTGTTAGGATTGTTCTTTTTATAAAAATTGGGTTTTTTCTTAAAACCTCTTTCTTTGTTCAGCACAACTTTATTGTGTGGGACATATCTCCTTTCATCACAGCAGGGGACACTGTGTATTTGTGGGATAAACTAGTTCCATATTAGCAATGTGGAATTGTTTGAGCTTGTTTGCATGTTGATAGTGCCTTTTGTGGTGGCAAGTGTTGGGGAATTCTGTCAGCAATAGTATTTTTTTTCCTCAATAGTTAATTCATATCCTGTAAATATGCTGTTCCCATTAAGCCTAAATGCTATTTTATTGTCTATGAATAGAGGATGTGTTGATAATAGCACAAAAATAAACTAATCTGAAATTAATGGATAGTATTGATGACTGAAATGCCAACACTATAACTCACATTTTGCTGCTTAAAAGAGAATCTCCCATAGTTGCTGAGTTGAATGCTTTCAGGGCTGTTTGGAATATGTGTGTGTAAGAGTTTATTCAGGGAGCTGGAGCTGTGAAAGCACATAGCCCATGTGAGTCTCCATATTGCATACTAAAAGTTTGATGCATGGAGAACTTTGGTGGGAATCTCTCACAGCAGGTCAGGTGCCAGGGCTCCTTGTGAAATGTCTGGTAAGGGAACTTGTGTGCTCCAGTGAAGAGGGGAACTTTTTAGTCTGGGAATTTAAGTCAGGTTTAGGTAACCAAATACTCACATTGGTTGTTCTGGTGTAGCTTTACTCTTTCCTTCTTATTTTATCTAAAGATGCATGTTGATATAAATGATCACTTTAAATTACTTTTATATTTATCATAAGAGCAATCTTGACTACTTTACTGGTGAGTGCTCTGCTGTGCCCATTGGAGGATATAAAGAGTGAACATTTTGTTATTTCTGTAGAAAAATTAATTTTCTAATTTGATTTTTTAAGTCTGCCTAAAGAAATTCAAACTTCATTGTAGCTACACTATCAAATCCTTTTAATTTCATGGCATTTTTAAGGTTGATCTTATTCTTATCTATTAAAAACAAGAATTATTTTAGACTCAATTTTGTCTGGAAAGGACAAGCGTGAATATGCAGGGAGGCTGTTTGAAACATACACTATACTATGTGAAAGATCAGCAGAGAAATAATTTACCTAGGAATATATTTTTTTTTAAGAAACCTGCCAGCAAGCTTTTTCCTTCCTATAAGGTTCACATTTAAACAGTTTCTAATGTTGACTTTTGGCCAACAATGTCTCTTTCTCCTTCTATGATGGAAAGGAACAGCTCAGTAATAAAAAATACTAATTTCTATGTCTTTCACATTCATGTCGGAGAAGACATGCAATTTATAGAAGATAATTACAAATCACATTATGAACTACTTAAGAATTTAAAGAAAAAAACAACAACTTCTGGAAGAAACCATGAAAAATGCATATAGGGAGTAATATTTTTTCAGAAGTTTAGACATGGTATTTGCTTTTTTTGAATGTCTGTGATATTTTACAGAAGAAGTTTTAAAATTGAATGACAATTTTCATCATGAAAACAAAAGGAAGTTTTTGGTAAGGTCGAAAGAAAATGTGAATATTTCTTAAGTGGACTATTTGAAGGAAAGCATGTGACTTCATCCAAACTGTTACTAACCTAAATACAAATTCACCTACACATTTGCCTCCCAAAGCATGTGATTTAATCACATTAGTAAAGTGTATTGGTGAGGAATTCTGAGGGAGTGGATATGAACTGGTCTTCTTTATAACATGACTATACTGCAATCACCGGGCTTTGAAGTGGCAGTGCCTGATCATTCCAAAGTATAGTTGGGATATGCTCATTTGAAGCACCAGGTTCATAGCATGGGAAAAATATTCAAGAGATCAATTTTTGCTCCTGACTCATAGTGTGTTCAAGCTGTCTTTATGACTCCTCACTGAGACAATAATTTGATTTGACAGTCAGATTGGATGTTATTAAAAGTAAAGGATTTCTGTTACCTTAATGCACATGCAAGGTGTTACCAAGATCTTCGTGAAGAGAGCCAAGAGCACTGTGGCACTAGTGTGGTCTGCAGGTGAAGGAGCTAGAAAATTTCCCACTTTTGTAATTGGGTGGTGAATTAATTGTATATAGTTGTCCACAGAGGCCATTAACTAACAAAATGCATCTATCACATTAAACATTAAAGTTGATATGAGCACCTTTTTCAAGGAAAAGAGGAATTAGCAGTTTAGACTGAGGGCTCTGTCGTGCTACTGGTGTTATTATATTATTTTTTATTATCTAGTATGAAAAATTCATTACCATCTGGATCCCATTTTACTAGATACTGTATATTCATGTAAACTACAAGAAACTTATATAGAATTATGAAAACAAAAGAGGAAAATTTTGAAAACTAGATTGATATAGGTGACTAAAAGAAGCAAATCATGTATGATTTAACAGGATTCTTTAGAAACCTTTTACGAATGAGTAAACATAAGAAAATCTTATTTGGGATTCTCTGGAAATGTTCCCTCAAGAAAAAAAAATCACTTAATTATTATTTCACCAAAAAAGGCAAGTACTGATGTGATCATGAGAACATTTAGAATTTAGTGATCCTCAACTGTACTCTATTACATCTGTTTCATTATTTTGCAACTGGGGAAATTGGTACAAATGCATGATCTCTTTTTATAGGAAGGGTTGCCTCTTTTATATAAATCCCAATGAATTTAGGCATATCTAAAGGGGTTTGTTTTAAACTTTTGGTGAATTATGTACTATTTCTTACAATATAAATTTGTGAGGGACCATACAGTCCACTAAGGGACTGTGTTCTGGGCATTTTACAGCAGTCCAGTTTTAAAATACCTATTTTCAGACATTTAAGAGCAACAGTTTAGAAAATGTGTGATTCATGAAACTCCTTCCGTAAACATCCACTACCAGCTGGTAAACCATTTAAGCCTTTTAGGCTGCTCCTTTGAATTTTTAGAAATATTCATAATAGTAACAAGTACCCATTACTAGGAATTTTAAAATATGTTTTCTCCTATCAAAGAATGTATTCTATTGTGCTCTAATTCTAACCCTTACTGTGTTGATTTTTTAAAGAAGAGAAAATATTAGTAAATGAAAGCAAATATTAGTAAACTTACCAGTTAAGTCTGCTTGTAATTAAGTAAATGTAAATTGCCATATGCTCAGTAAATTTCATAATCATGAAGATAATAATTACCATACCTGTCTTATAATGGCCTGACTTACAAAACAGGTGGGATATTCTCTGTCTTTTTTGTTTTTATTAGTGGTTTTTGGATGAATACTAAAAGCAATTACAAAATGTTATGAAGAGCAACACTGTGTTCAAATTTACCAAGGCAGACTTAAAAAACTATAAATTCCTACCCTTGCCAGTAAGGGTAAATAAAGAACTGATTTTCAAGCTGTCCCATGCAAGCTACAAATATAAAGGTGAGGCAATTAAAAAAGTTTCTTCAGCTTTTGAATTGCATTTACATGAAACTTTACAAAAAAAGAAGGAATATATTTAAGATATTGACACTGAAACTTCACTTTCTGAAAGATGCCATTTTTCTCTTATTCCATCAGACAATCCTACAATGTCTGAAGGGCAAATATAAAAAATGTGAATGTGCTTAAATAATAGTCTAAAAAGGAGAGTGAAAGGAATTTTTTTAGAATTTAACCAGTCATAAAGATGACTCATTAGACTGTGCATCCCAAAATACTTTCATTTTTGTCTCTGACATGCCCTTATTAATTCTGTGATTTCCCTCAGTCTCTTCATGGTTATTGAATACTGAAACATTGTCAAATATAGTGTATACTTTATATGTATATTGATATTATTTTTAATCAGTATTTTGAACACTGGGAATAGTCAGTTGCTGTTCTTGCTAAATTGTCAGACACTATTCCATTAGTAGTTACCCTCTCTGAGAAGTAAAAATACGAATGCGTAAAGCTGCATACCATTAGTGATACCAAAGTCCTTTCAAAATACCATGAAACCTTTCACAGATCTCCTTCTGCTAATGGACACTACTATAGTTCTTATCAATGCAATTGATGGTACCAAACAATTAGATTTTCCAAAAACTAGATCAGGGGAGAGATATGGATATGCAGTATGCATTTAAGACTATGGCTATTCAGCCTGAGGAAGAGCTGCCTTCCTTTGAAGGAAGCACTGAACTTCTTTGAACTTCTGAAGTGAAATGAAATAAAGAATAGCAGTTGAAAGGAATCTATTAGGGAAGTTATTGATATTTTCATTCCCACTAAAAATTTTGGTGACTTCTTTAAAATTCTGCATAGAAGAACCCTTTGGAATACATTCTACAAGCATTTTAAATAAAGATGGAATATTTATGTGAAGGACCTTTAATTCTTTACCTACATCCTTCCTTATTCTCTTCACTTACTCTTTCTCCAGTTTTTGGATGAGAGTTTCTACCAATGTTGGTAATACAAAAACCAAACCAAAGAAACCCAAAACACAGCAACAACAACAAACCCAACAGAACAAACAAACAAAAACCCCACAACAAGCCCTGAATGTCAACAGAAGATTTACAGAGGAATGCAATCAAGAACGATGTTGCAAATCAAGCCTAGAATCAGACTATCAAGAATTCAAAAACTTTCAGCTGTTTGCAATTACGGTGGTAATTGCTATTTTAAAATGTTTTCCTTCTTCCAAAGAAACTCCATGTTGTTAGCTGAAATTCTAGGGATGTTAAATCACCGCAAATCTCTGTGCAGCTGATGAAGGCTAAATATTACAGGCAATCAAAACAACATATTATCTACATATTTCAGCTGATTAAAAAAAAAGTAGCTTTTGAAACTTCTTTAAGAAGTTATTTTACTATGTAGTTCTAGCTAATTACAGCATATCTTTCAGACCAAAACATCAGCATTAGATATTTTAAAGCAAAATGTGGTGGATTTTTAAGGAAATTGCAACTGAAGTCTTTGCTGTGTTGTTTTAGTCTAAAAAATGATTCCTTTTCTTTCTGTTTTGAATCAGTTTGGCAGTGAAGTCTTGGTTGTAAACAACATGTAATATATAAAATTAAAATTTCTTTAATTAAAAATACTGTAATTTAAAGTTTGATGTATCAACATTGCATAACATGAGTGGAAGGTGTCCCTGCCCATGGTACAGGGGTTGCAATTGGATCATCTTCAGAGTCCTTTCAAACCCAGGCTATTCAATGGTTCTGTGATTCTGCTGGGTGTTTTAGCAACAGTTCATTAGTTGATGTCTGAAGAACAGATATAAAGGTAAAACTGTAAAATGTTTGCTTTATCAATACCCAGCAAATTTACAGAACTTGTTTTGAAGATGTAGTCAGGAAAAAAAGCAAATGAGTATTCTAATAACAGTTATTATATACCCACTAAGTCTGCATGAAGCAAATGCAAAGGATTGGCAGGGCAGTGATGACACAGCACTGGTAGCACTGCAGTAGGATCAATGTTGCTGGCAGAGCCCTGTGTGGAATTTTTTTGAAGTTGGAGGCAAATTTTTAGTGCAGGATCCTGACTTACAGACGTTATTTACAGAACAGTCAGAATGAGCAACTGTATTAAAGTACTAAAGTTAAACTGTGTAAGTTTTGTGCTGTGGTGGGGATTTTGTTTGTTTGTTTGGTTTGTTTGTTTGTTTTTTCCCTGAAGTGGGGCTGGAAGGTGACTGTAAGTTTAGGATAAAGGAAAGTCTTTAGACACAAAAATAACTGCAACTATAAAATTGGTATAAAATTGAGACTTGGGTTAATATGTTAAACTCCTAATTTTGTACTCACTGATTCATACCGTTGAGGCCAAGAGCTTCATAAATATTTAGTGTCTTTAGTAAGATTGTGTGACACTTTCAGGCAAAATAAAGCCAATAACCTTAAAAAGAAAGCAAAAAGGGTTCACAGGTTGAAACCATGTGAAACCACATTAGTACAAAGTACAAACTTTAATCTATAGTACTAAATTATTAAATCCTCCAAGGAAGAGAAATCTCATATAATTGAAAGAGTATTTGAGAAAATTACTTTTCAACATTAGGGTAAATCTGTTAAGTGTGAAAATATGATTTTAATCAGGGCATGTATGTTAGGGATTTTTATACAAGTAAGCTAGTCTTATGAATCATTGAAGAGGGTCACTTGAAACTTATTTTTATAATCTGCAGGATATAGGAAAGTTAGGGAGGAAAAAACCTCTCATGACTTTGAGTCATGACTTTTGAGTTTTAAGTATATGTTGCTTTTCTGAGTTCATAAGTAGCTTACTTTTTTATAACTAAAAAGTGTGCTAGAAAAAAATCCAAAAATACATTTGGATCACTTTTATAATATGGCTACATATTTAGAAACAGACCTCTCATACATCATCTTATGCATTAAAAATAAAGGGATTTCAGCAGAGGTCTTTGGTTTCTAGGACCTGTAAACCTGAAATTAATTATGAAAGAGATACCATGGAGGTTTTTCCCTCTTACAAGACATCTATAAATCTGAAATGACATGATACTGTATGAATGAGAAAACAGTCATTATTTCAGATATAAAAAGCCTGAAAGTAAATCTGTAGTATTGCAACCATACTTGGGACAAGCACCTTTCATTTTATTCTATGGAATTCCTGAGCCAGCTGATAGATTAATCACTTTTGACAGTAACTCACTTTTTGACCTGTGTGGCAAGGAGAATGTCACAGCAGTAGGAGAGGTTCTGTGATAATTGGAAAGTGAAGGGGACTTGGTGGTGCAGTAGCTTAGTGCATTAGCCTTTCCCCTCTGGAGACCTTAGTTCACATTCTGCCTTAGGGTCACTAGTGAAAATTCATGCTTTGGTATCCTACCTCTATTTGTACATATGACACAAAAAGACCCCTATTTGGAAAAATGTTGTCTTTCTTCACTATAAAACACTGTATTGGTCAGGATCTTAGGGCCAATATACATTGGTAGAGAACTTAAAAAGCTTTTATTCCTGAAATATGTGTCTGCCAAGATCCCCTCCCTGAAAGAACATTCACTCAATATAGTACTAAAAGAAAAAAAAAAAAAAAGAAGGAATGTCTTATAAGCCTATATGCATGAAAATAATGTAAATAATGAAGGCAACTCATCTGCAATATAAAAGCTGCAGTGATATTTTCCCCACTTCCATTTGGAATTAACTCCTGCTAATCTTTCTTGCACTGAAGTTATATTTATCTTAAACTGTTTTATTCGAACCTCCTTCTGACTAAGATTTTCAAGTGCCAGAGAAGTGCTATTTCATATGCAGTGAAGTGGAGCAGTGATGACATGCAGTGATTAATTAATTCAAAAAGTACATGTTCCCTAAAGGTATCCTGGGAACCACTTTCCTAGCCTCTTTAAAAGAAACATATTGCCTGCATTTACAGGTGGTAGTAAGCTGAATATAGATTGGTTATCAGTGATGTACTGCCTTTTATTACATCTGAAGTGCTTACTCTTATTGCCTTGTAACAAGGGTGCTGCAACTAATTGTGCTTAATGATCCAATGCAAAGAGCCTGAATTTTGTATTATTAACTCCTCCTATGTTTATCTTTTCATCTCCTTCAAAATTTACAAGTTCCAAGTTACATTAGGGATTTGAAGCAATGTGTGAACACCTTAACTTGAAAATCCCCACAAAAATGTTAGCTGTGTTTACAATTGTGCGAGAGCTTCCCTCTTTAAACATAAATTAAATGTTCAGGATGGTCCAGCCTGAGAACCTTGGTGACTAAAGCAGTCTGCTTAAGGATGCAAGAGGCATCAGGGAAGATCCACAATTTTATACTTTTCTTCCAGGAAAGAAGCAATAACAATTATGGCTCCATCTCTGGAGCAGGTGACAAGAATTTTCAGCTAACCACAGTATCCAGTCTCTATCCCTTTTTGACAATAGTTTCCCTCTTACTTTAGGGAAACATGGAATAGAGATCAAAACCTATTTTATCCTTTTTTCCTTCATTAATTACAAAAAAGATGGAGGGAGTAACAGAAGAAGCAAAGGATTAAAGGACAAAGACTGGACAGAGGATACTTGAACAGAAAGCAGAAGAACAGAGCTGTTTGACTGATAAATTTTTCATTTCAACTGTGCCAGCCAAAAAAGCCTGAATAAGCATCAACAAATTAAGAAACTTTAATTTAAATTTATACTTCTAAGTGCAACCTTTTAAGTCACCTTTTAATAGGGTGATAGGAGCCTTCATTTGAGACCTTTTCTTTGCTTGCATGAAAAATCTTCCAGAATTGTGAAAGCCTTGAAGTGGCTTCTATAGTAAGTAGACCCTAGATCTCTTTTAAATGTCCTAGATTTCTTTTATTTGATTAGTTAGGTTTCTTCAGTGGTTAGGTTTTGTTGTTGCTGGGGCATTTTTGTGTGTTTTTTGATAATTTTGGGGTTTGAGTGGGTTTTTTTTCCTAAATCAGATGGAGTTGATTGGAAGTCCTGAATAAGGAGAAGCAAGAAAAGATTGAAGGGTGATTTTTCTATACATTGTAATGTTCACATAAAGGAGTAAACTAAGATAGGCTTTCTCTTGGTACACCTGCATCTTGCCACATCAGCAAATGGAGAATTATGAGTTACAGGATGTTGGTAAATAAAAAACCTGAAATAGTCCTTCAACAGCTTAAGCAAGTTGGTCCCGAACATTTAATTTTAATTTTTTATTGTAATTGTATATCTGATGTCTTAAACCAAAAACCTTATGAATAATTCTCTTCCTAAATCAAAATACTTCATTATATACAGCACATTTTCAAAATTTGTTCACTTATGCTGTGCCACATCACAAATGAGGTTCTAAATTAATTGAAAGATGGCTGGATTGATGAAGCCCTGCTGATGCAAAAGTTGTAGAAAGAGTGTGTGCTTCTTCTGGAAGCCTACGTGAACCTCCCAAGGAATTTTTTAGGACTGTTAGTTTTGGTTAGCCCTCTTTTCTCAGAAGCTAGTTAGTATTTTTACTCCAATTTATGTCTTCAGTGGTCAACAGTGCTTCTCACTAATAAGTGGTCATTCATCCTGAGACAGCTGAAATTTGTCTCTATTTGATCCTATGCTCTCACAGATGTGTAGAATTTAAACATGCTAATTTTTAGAGGTTCTTTTAGCTTTTGTTTTTAATTATGAAAAATAGAAGGTAAAGGTACTGTAGCAGTTGCAATGAAGTGTTCAGATTTCTAGCTGTTAACAGAAGTGTGTGTACTTCTGGACTTGATATTGAGTTGAGAAAATAATCTGACAACTTATTTTTACACCACTTAAATATTGGTGTGGGGTTTTTTTAAGTTTCAGTGTTGTTAGGTATGATGCACAGAAGCAGGGTGAGAAAGTGATTTCATGCTCTATTTCTCCAGATGAAGTTTTGTGCTTTGTTGATGAATACTGACATGTAAACACAAATTGCAACTTCCCAGGTCTAACAATGGTATATTAAAAAGTGTTTACAGAAGCCAGAGGTGGACTTTTATAGGCCCCACAAAACTTTTGAAATGACTTGATATCTTATCCTGAAACAGGTTAGCTTGAAAAAAAATAGCCATTATTGCTTTTAGTACTTCTAAGATGATGAATGGTTTACATGCTTTTTAAATTGGTTGTTTGTTGCCAAATTTTTAATTTTATTGAACCATAAAAAAGTTTAAAAAAATGGTGACCATGTTGTAGTTTTATTTTCTTGATTTTCTATTATCAAATAATCTTACAGTACTTGGCAAGATATAAAAGGACTAAGTTATCTAATCCATGAATATAAGAATTCATCTATAGCTTTACTTTTGAAATCTCTAGAGTAACTCTGTCTTTGCTATTACTTAACCCAGAATTTTACCACATAACTGGTTTTGGTTTTGGTTTTGTGGTTTTGGGTTTACTGTAATATTCATGGCTCTATCCATGGCTCATGATGTCTCTGAGAACAGAATAGGTAGGAATGAAAACTTCTCCAGCCAGCCATCAGTTGGTGGTAGCCCAGCCTCAGCTTTTAATTAGCTTACTGTAACTGGGCTCCTTAGTTGGTTGATACATTTTCTATATGCAATTTAAGAAAACACAGTTTTAATTTTAAGTAAAACAAAGAAATAAATGCTGCATATTTTCACTGGGAAAAAACTTCTTAGAAAAAGTTTCACCCAGCTCTACTCCAAGTCATTTATGGCTGTGATTCTTGTTCCTACTTCATAATCTCAAAAAAGATTGTCACCTAATATTATAGCAAAGTATTAGGCTGGTTATCTGGCCAGATATATATTTCTGAGCTATTTGTAGTGTTTTATATTTGTTTCCTAACATAGTTTTGTGAACATGGAATTTGATTCCATTAAAAAAGTGAATACTGTGGGTTGTATATTGTTAACACACAACTTTGGGGTTTGAGAAAAAATGGTAGAGAATGAGAAAAATAAGGTTATTAGTTTGATAATAACAGCAAAATATTTAATAATATGTCAGATAACATTATCAAAAGGTTTATGTAGCTGCCTACATTCCTAATGAGAATTTCTGAAAAACAGTCATAATCACTAGTTTATGATAAAGTATCTGAGGCTTCAGATGTTTTGTCTAACAAGCACTTATATCATGATAGTGTGTATGTAGGTTTACTAAATAGCTATAAATGTAATTATGACACTCTGATATAAAATTGTTTCAGAGGCAAAGTTGTCTCAGTCAACAATAATGGAGTACTTCTGGATGAAGTAAAATTATGGCACTCTGTGTTCATTATGGAAACAAGCATACTGCTAATAAGAGTATTATTTAGCATGAAAATAAGTTTTATAGCCCCTTCTTCAGGCTCTGTTCTTTGTTGCTTGGAATTTAGAAATTAAGTAGCTGTGGGTGAGGAAGGCTTTGAACTGACTTTTTCATCCTGCACCCTTTACTTTGCTGCAAAATGTTCCCAGTCATAACTCTGCATGACATTAGGGTTATAGCCTGATTATGTGACTACAGCCAGGTGCTGTACACCTGACAAATTTCAAGAGGTATAGAGAAGGTGTTAAAGAAGTGTCTCAGTTTCCCTGTATCAGGGAGGAATTGACTACCTCAGCAAGTATTTCTAACTGTGTTTTCCTCAAAACAAATCTTGAAGTTTGTCTTTCATGTATTTAGAACTCTTTAAAGGAATGATTCCTTCAAAATGACAGTGACTCCTGAAAGGATAAAAGCTTAAGAAAACACATAACATACTGAAATATGCACACATATTGTACCTCATCTTGCCTAGTTCTCCATGAAATGTCAAAAGAACCTCCTACTGTGATATGTCTGTGAGCTCTGCAAGACTGATTAAATTTCTATATAATGTCAATCGTTGCATCCTGTGAACCATAAATTATAAAATTTGTTTCTATTTTATCACTCCATAAAATGCTTTAAAACTTTTTTCGTATCTGATACAAAGAATAAATGGTGACTCTCATTTTATTTGTGGCAATTTTATGTACGTGGAGAAACAGAATAGAAGTGTGGAGTATATTCTTTTTTTATGTGTGTGAAAGGAATAGGTTAAGAAAGCATTTACTACAATAAAATATAAAATATTATGATTTATTTCTCAATTTTGCAACATCCCAAATTAAGGGAAGAAAATTAGGTGCCCAAAGCCGGATATGTTATAGTCCCTTGAGAGTAGAACAGAGAATATTCAGACTCTAAGAGAATGCTGTTTCCTCCCTTACACTTTTAACTAGTGGAATAGAGAAGTATAATCAGGAGACTGGTGTTAGAGAAGATTTACTTTGTGACAGAAACTAGTGTTAAAAGGGCTTGTGGTCATTTCTCACACCACTTCAGAATGTGTGGTTTCTCTTCAGAGTCTCAGCTTACACATTTAAATCGTATTCAATATTTTTGACCTTTTGGCACCACACACCAAGAGGCTCATGTGAGGAATCTGTTCCTTTTGAATTGCTGACTGTAGTTTAAGAACATTGTTCAGAGAATTTCAGGATTAGGAATTTCAAACTGAGACGAATGTAATAAAAATGCCTTTATTCTCATTCTCATCTCTGTCTCACACTCTGTCACTCTCTCTCACAGGGTTTTGTACTGCAGCTCATCACCATTGCATCTGAGTGCATTCCAAATAAAATAAATAACAGTAGCAAAGCCTCTAGTGAACATCATGGGGAACATCAACATTGAGAGGCAGGGCTTATAAATCTGCATGCAACACTGTATGAACGTGCTTAGATTGCTTCCAGACTGGAGCTGGCTTACATCCAACTCTTGAGTAAAGTGTACTTGAGTGACTCCAGGTCTATATTCTCTTTATGGATTTTTATTTGAGTTGATGTCTCTTTCAGGGCAGGGATACAGTGGAAGAAAGGTGAAAGAGGGAGGACTGTTTGTAATAATTTTGTGTTTGTGATAACTGTGCACAAAATTTTTATTCAGATTGTTAGTCTCACAGTTATGAGTATCCCTGTGATTTCTTGTGTTACTTCTCAATGAGAATAAGCATAACTTTAATAACTTTTCTTATTTAAAAAAATCACAGTGGAATTAATTTGATTTTTACGTGTAAAACCACACGCTTTCATATTGTTTTATTTTTATAGTTTCATGTATCTTTAGTATTGTAGTTATCCTGAACAATATGCCATTAAACCAAGAGCAAATGTAACTTGATCATAATGGAGTGGCTTTCAAAAATGTAATATTAATTTTGAGAATAGATCATAAACAGAAGCCTCTAGTAGAATTTTGTGACATATAGTCTGTGGCAAAAAGCATGAATAGAAGTGGCAATTGCAAGAATTTTGAAATTTTAAGTGACAAGTATTGTAATAGCAAAATGTAAAGTAAACAGTTACAAAATTCCTAAAATCTGAGTCAGATTAAACCAAGTGCAAGGAAAAAAAAAAAAGAGGAATTAAACCCCTTTCCTCACGGAAAACACAGTTAGATTGTAGTCATCATAGGGCAAATATTGTGGGTGATTTTCTGTATAACCTAGATGCTGCTAACCTAGATTCCTAGATCTCATGAAGTGATTTCCTTCCAGCCTATTCAGAGGTTATCTTTATGAAACTGTTTTACAGCTGGCTACTTTCTCAAGAGCTGACAAAGAAATGGTTTGCTGAAACATTTGAGCATCATCAAAAAGACATGGTAACCGTGAGATATTCAGTAATAACCATTTTTCTCTAACTGTTGATAAAACCTCTGGAGTTTGGATAACTTCTGAAGGGTTAGTGAGTGCAACTAGATTTTTGACTGTAGGAATTGTGGTTCTAAAGTCAGAGGCCTTGATGCAGTAGTTTGCTTTGATTTTGGGCCTTCTGCTAGGTTTCAGGTAAAATTCACTTTGTCCTGGGAGAAGGAAACAAGGGTATAGGATCATCTATGATAAGCAGGTCTTCTAAAGTACTCTTATTTTGGTGTGTTGTCACGTACTATATATTCTTTGCATTTCTTGCCTAATTCATGTAGTCTACTTAAAACTGAAAATGTTATCAACCCTTTGCAAAATTACTAGTCATTTACCAGCTATTTTTGAATCTGCAGAAAAAACCCAACCAACCAACCAAACAAACAAACAAAAAACCCCAAAAAATTCTAGTATATTTGGAAAAATATTGATTTTGTTATACATTGGCATGATTCCCTCAAGAGTGATTCTGACACAAAGGTTTTCCTTGAGAGGATCAGCATGATACATATAGAACAACTGAACAACTAAGAGAAAGCTGTCGAATTCCTAACCTTAGAGGAAAAGATAGAGGAATTTAAACTCCAGAACTCAAAGATTGCATGGTTTTTTGCTAAATTGGGTTTTGTAATTTCCATTCTTAAAGGATGCATTATTTACTTAAATAAGGAAGTATCCATTAGTGTTGTACATAAACTTGATGACAATTTCATAAGCTAAATGAGCATGGCATACCATTTTCCAGTTTTCCTGGTGTTGAGACAAATATAAAGACTATATCTCTTAGTTTAAATTGTAAAGGAATTAATGACTTGTGTTCTCTTCAATAACCAGAGATGAAAATATCACTGTTTAGAAACTAGAGAGTAATAGATCTGTTTTTATATGTAACTCAGAAAGTACAAGAGAGATTTCAGTGATATCTTTAAAACATTTAAAAGTAATTTGATTGGAATACAGCAAAAATACCAAAATATCTATCTAAATACATATATTTTTTTCCTTAAGTATTGGAAAGTTGAATAAAATTCATTTCCTGAACCCAATAAGCTATTCCTACATGTTCTATAAAAGCCTTTGTAGAGAATATTTGGTGAGAGCATTTTAGAAGACACCAAGGAAAAGAATATTTCTCCAGTATGGCTTCTTTTTGATCATTAAAAATGATTTTGACATCACAGGTTGATACTACATCTGATGAAGTCTATGTAAGTTATTCAATTTGCTTGCAAATGTTTATTTATATTATTATTATATTTTGAAAGTGATTTTTCCTAGCTATTAATCAAACTTCTATTTAATTTAATTTTATTTTTATTTTACCTGGAATATTAGAGCAAAGTGGCTGTAAAGCTAAGTAAAGACAGCAAAAGGGGGACATATGAACTTGAATGTCATGAGCTGCTGCTTTTGATATCACTCAAGAGGCAGTGTGGCTCTAGACTGACAGCTGAAAGAATGCAAAGGATGAAGATTTGTATCTTGGTCACCAAACAACTTGCAATGACTTTCTGGCTGGATTTTGCAGAGGAGCAAGGAGGTATGTATGTGGGAAGGAAAGAAGAGATTTATAGCGCTTTATCAGAGTTCCTGAGAGAACTAAGCCTCTAGAATATCAGCTAAAAGGGGGAACAGAGAGAATATATCAGTAAACTTACTAAAACTTAAACTTTTTATTCTTTTTCAAGTGTTAGGATCTTTTCTAGAAGCCTAAATAATGTATCAGATTTTTAAAGTTTTTGTTTGTTTTCTGCAGGGGGGTTCTGTTTTAAAACCTTCGCATAGGGCTTTAAGTTTTAGGATTTGGAACAAAGGAATTTCAATGAATAGATACTTCACACAGTTCAGTCTGTATTTGAAATACATTGATTTCTATAAGGAATAGGTATGTCATAATTTTATTTCTTTAAAATGTCCATAAAAATCAACTTGTTTAAATTCAGACTCAGTAGTAAACATTAAGGCAACAGAAACCTTCATCTCTTTTTCTTCCATGGGGTCACAGATACAGAACTTAATTCAATTTAAGAAACAAAAGCGAATAAATAGAGAAGTAAACATCCCAGAGGTGCAGAAATTACTCAGAAATGTGGAGGCCTCTAAGGTATTCCCTAGTTAAAGAAAATGTAGGAGGAATCAATAAATGAGGATGCCACTTATTTGAATTCTGAGAGTACTGCTTATCCCAGCAGGAAGATAGCTCTTGTCAACTCACTTTAAGGAAGACTTAGGAAGTAATTAATATTTTGAATCAAAAAAGATAGAAACATGTGGAAAGGTCAAATATACAGGAAAATAGCAAGGATTTTTCTAAGGAAAATAACCAGTGCCCTGGATCTGTAGATGAGAGCTTGTAGACTTGCCCATGGGTGGGGCAGTAAAGAAAGTGACAGCTAAAGCTTTTCAGCTTTTCATTGCAAATGTCTTTCATTGCAATGTCTTTTGTCTTTCATACGTTTTTTTCCTTTTTCAGATAATTGACTTCCTGCAGAGTCCTTCCAATTTTGACATTAGTTGGAATAGAGGTATGTTAGATGTTGGCCCACTAGCAACTGGGCTTCAGTGACCACTGTGTATCACACAGGCTCTTAGCCACCTGCCAGACAAAGATAAAGGTCCACAGTATTCAGAAATAATCACAAAGGTGAAAATTTTAGGTGTCTGGTTTTGGTTTTTACTCAGAAAACTTGAAGATATTTAAGTATCTTCAGTTTCTTCAATTCTATTTCTTGGTGGCTCAGCATAAGTCTTCTTCAAAAACTGAAGAATTCATGCCAGACCTTTGACATAGAAACCCTAACAACAATTGAAATTTCAGCTCCCGGTCTTGTTACCAGGTGGTGATGTTATATTTCAGTGAGTAGCATACAAGAATGAGTAGCATTTAGAAGGGCAAAGGCATGGAAGTAAGCAAAGTGCTTGCCACCTTTCTAAAGCTTTGTAGCATTTTGGTTTGTTATCTAGAATAACTAAAGTTATATGAAACATCATTATTGAGAACCTATTAGTGTGTTTTGAGAAACATTGATGCTAATCTCATGTCATAGGAAGGATGTGCAAGAATTCATTTCTTCAAATACTATATAAATAGGCAAGGCCAACAAGGAGAGGAGAAGAAACGAAACGTGGACTTAAAGGATGGGAGCAGTAACTTTATCATCTCCACATACAATATCTATTACGAGTCCCTAAATAGGTTGCAGAACCATTCATATGGGGAGTGAGAGGTGATAATGGGTGAGACAATTACAAGGTGCAACTGTTTACCTTGGCTAACTGTACAACTGTTTACCTTGGCTATCTAACTGCTAACCACCTATAATTAAGCAGCCAATTTAGTGCTCTATGAGAGCTACGTTAATGTAAATACTTTCAGCTAGTTGTTAGCAGCCTTTACTCTGCAGAAATTGAGCTGCTGCTGACTCAGAAAGTTTCATGACAACTGGTGAGACAAAAAGAGGTCACAATTTACTAGGAAGTTTGAGAAATACTACATTAAACTGCACCTTTTCTCAAATATTCTAGTCGTCTTCTGATTTTACTTCACAAAGCTTGACATTTGTGGTTTGCTTTTACAGATCATAGGGTCTGTTCATACATTAACTCTGCCTATAATTAGGTGAATGTAGATGGCAAGCACAGCAAAAAATTCAGCTTTCTTCTCTGTGGCTGAAATTCGGTCACAGTAAAGTTTTCCTGCATGGTAGCTCAGGTATTCACTGTTAGGTGGTTCAACAGCTTTATTTTTAATTTAGTCCTTAAAATCTGGTTTTGTCTCTCCTATGACTTATAAAGGTCTATGACAGTCATGTGAATACCGGAAATAAGTCTTATACTTCTGTTCTTTATAAAGCATTTATCCTCCTCTGACTATCTGTCATGGTTTAACCCCAGCTGGCAACTAAGTACCACACAGGTGCTCGCTCACTGCCCCACTCTGATGTATGGGATGGAGAATCAGTGAAAAAAATGAAACTCGCGGGTTGAGGTCAGAACACTTTAATAACCTAAACAAAGTAAAAAGAAACCCAACCAGAGAAACCCAACCCAATCCAAACAAAAACATAACAACAACAAGAAAAATTGTAATAAAAAGGAGGGAGAACTAAAGCCGAATAAAAACAGCACAACTGCTCACTACCTGGCAACCGATACCCAGCCCTTTCCCAAGCAGTGACTGGCCCCTCATGGGCCACTTCATCCATTTACATACTCAGCAGGATGTTCTATGCTATGGAAGATCCCCTCGCCAGTTTGGGACAGCTGTCCTGGCCATGTTCCCAATCAACTAGCATTTTGTGCAGCTCCTCATTGGCAAAGCTTGAGAGACTGCAACAACTAAAACATCAGTGTGTTACCAGCATTATTCTCGTACTTCATCCAAAATACATCCCTCTAGCAGCTACTAAGAACAAAATGAGTTCTCTTCCAGCTGAAACCAAAAGAGAATCCAGCCTCTTATGTTCAATTTCTCTGGGCCAGCTATTCAAGGAAAGCTTTGACGTGTAGTTAGAAAAGTATTGTTAGGAGGAAATCTTTTAGTGCTGTATCAGTACGTCTCCCTCATAGTCCCCTCCCTGGTTCCCTGCATTGTAAGTTTTTCTAGAAGATTTTGGTTTGACTCACTGTCTATGATTTTCTAAGATCTCCTGATGTGGAATACAAGTGAATATTGTCTCTTCTGATGCGTTGGTATATAACCTCTAGGGAGCAAAAAGACTGCAGTTTAGTTGAGCCTCTGTAGCAGCTGGCTCTCTTGTTCTCTATAGGGAACTCAGGAATGGAAAAGGGAGCCAGTCATGCATGCTATAATTTACATCTGATTGATGAAAGGTTTAGATTCACAGGAACAATTTGCACCGGGGCTCCTGTGAGCATAAAACTGAAATATTTTGCCACTGCTATCCAGCATTAAGTTTTCTCTTGATCAGTCTCATATCCTTTCATGTCAAGTTCATCCTTGGAATTAACGCTTGAAGTTATATGTTTGGATGATGCAGTCTTCCTGTATTTAGCAACAGAGTAAGTTAAGTTGTAGCTGAAAATACTGCCTAATAAACAGAAATACATTTTCATGGGAAAAAGCACATAATACAGTATTTGTTATACTTTCAAACTCAGTTTAAACTTCATTTTTATAATAAACAAATATCTGCACATTAATTCATTAAGATCTTCAGAAAAAAACCACAGTTTTCAGGTAAAATGCCAGCATCAAATAAAAGCTTTTGGGAATCTGAAAAAGTACAAGAAATTAGTACTTATTAATGAAGTAGAATCAGGCCAATGAGGTATTATCAGTAAGTTCTCAAACACACATACTAACTTAAATACTATCAAACTTACTATTATGTAAAAACTATAGTTACTATCATACCCCAAATATAGCTCCTGTTGTCCAATGAATAACTGCAACCACCTCTAGGAAAATTTTGTTCTGGCCTGGCATGTGCCACACTGAAGCAACAGAACTAGAAAATCCTTGAAACAGAATGATTAAGGATAGTTGAGTTTGTTTGTTTGTTCTTTTCCTAAACTTTACTATTTCTGAAATATTAGGACACATTGAGGGGAAAAAAATGAATCTCTGCAATGTAAGAATAATCAAATAGTGTTATTTGCAAAGTCATACAATTTTTTTTCACTTAAATATGTCTTCAAAATGAAACACTAGAAAATTCTCATTCTTTATGTGTATTTCCAAACTAGCCAAACATGTAAATTTTACATGTACATTTGCTGTAAAACTTATTAATGGGTACTTGTTTACATATTTTTATCTCAATTATCTATGCCCATAGGACCCATGCAATCAATTTTTCACTAAGTAGTTTTCAAAATATAATTACTCTTATGGGTAGGTCTATGAACAACAGTGTCATTTACACTATCGTTCACTAATTGCACTTCTAAGCTGTTATAATGAATTATACTTGTACATTCTTTACAAAGATCAGTTAATGCTAATCATTTCTATTACATATATCACTGAGAAGACATCCATCTATAACAGCCTTCTCGTTTACAGCCTCTTTCCCTTTTAATTTTCTTGCATTGTAAGAAAAGGCAGTAAAAGAATGGTGTATGGTCACACATTGTAAGACTTTTAATTTTAGCAATAAAAGTTGGGATTTGAAATTTAGAAGATGTGTTTTTCTATTTTTTAAAAAACTTAACATGGATATTATTAGCTTTGTGATTATTAAATGTGCAGTTCTGGGACACCAGTACCGGAATTACTGGCCATGGGAATAATAGAAATAAAGAGTAATGGTAAGAAAATTGCTGTATTTATGAATGGACTCTATAGCACAGGTTTCTTTTCATGCTGGGTGACCAGATTGATCAACCCAGATGCTTTTTAAGCCCATTTTTTGTGCTTTAACATGACAGAGCAGTATCTACTACAAAGCAAGGAGCTGAGTGTTTTTGTGTAACCAGTCTACAGACTGCATTCCTACATGTAGGCAGTAAAAAGATTCCTTTGCAGGATGAGAGATGCTAAAATAATGATCTTGTACTTTCATGAAATCCTTGTGACTTGTTTGACAAGGAAGGTGTAATTTCTTAAGATGTGGGAAACTTTGCTGGGGATTTAGGTACAAGAAGCCCAGAGTCCTTGAGTGTGAAAAAAGAGCTGCCACCTCTTCTCTCCCTGTTACCATCACAGAATATTAAGACAATGTTTCACTATTGCCTTACTGGAATTTCTAAGAAGATGTGGCAACACCTATAGCAAGGATCTTAAAAACACAATATGTATGAAGAATGAATTTATATTGGCATGTGTATCTAGTATAAACAATAAGCAATAGCTGTTATCACAATTTTTGTGGTTGGAATCCTCATAAAATTGCTGTGATACCTAAGCTACTGGGGTCTTTCTCACATTTGAGTTTCTAAGTGATAATAGTGGAAAATATGTATGTAAATGTTAGAAATATGAAAGAAGTGGTCTCTTTTGTTAGGTTTTAAATGTGAAGGAAAACACTGAAAAAAGTAAAATTGGTTTTTTGACACCAAAATTACAGCTTACTGAGAAAGAAAAGTTAATGATTAACCAAAAAGACCTATGGTTTAAAAACACGCTTTGAAAGGGTGTGAGAAATTCTTTGTGAAAAAAGTACAATATAAGAAAACGGAATACAGCAGAGTTTTATAGTGTCTGAGTAGTAGACCTTCCTCGAGAGGAGTCACACTCCTCTCAACTCAGTAACTCAGCCATCCTTTTTTACAGATGGAGAGAAAAGGGACAATAGTGCTTAAAAATTATTTTCTTTTGTATGTGCTTAATACCTCTAGTGGGTGGTTCCTCACAGACTTTCCAAAGACAAGTTTTAAATGGTGCAGTTTCATTAACTAGTTTACTACATCAATTTTATCTATGGTTGTTGACATGCATTCAGTAGATTTTGGCATCTTCATGTATGACTTTTGGAGTCTGTTAAGTAAAGCTAAGGAATCATCATGCTGGCAAGCCCACATTCTCTCCAGTTAATGTGGACAGCTATAAGAGAAAAATTATTAGAAAAGTCTGATAACTGGTGAATTTCCTAGCCATAAATAGAAGTTGAAGTGATAAAGGGAAGGAAAATGAGAAAGCTACCTTTGTACAATAAGGGAGGAAGTGGCTGTGTAAATGGACCATGAACTGCACCTGGGAGATGAAGTAGAGAAGCTCTACAACAGACTAATTGCTGAAGGGAACCTGGTTGTAAGAGGTACTGCAAATCCCCTCCAAAACCAGGAACAGTTAGATTCTTGCAGCTGAAGTCTGCTTGTCAACAAGAATAGAGTGCCGTGGAAAAAAAATCCCAAAGAGCTTTTCCTTGAACTATCTGCCAGCTGCCAAACTATGAAATGTGGATCTTATTATATATTATAAATCAATTTTATGGGAGCAAGGAAAAAAATCCACCATTATTTTTATATCAGGAGAAATCTATAAAACATTGAATTCTTAGGATTTATACTACAGTTTTGTCCTTGTACTTGTAACTTTTTTTTTTTTTTTTTTTTTTTTTTTAGGTATTAGGTATAGAGATTTTCCTCAATATTAACATCTTGAAACAAGTATTCTGATAGAGATATCTCAGCTGAACTATTCCGGTGTTTTGCAAGTTTAAACTGGATGGGACTACTTTCCTCTGGAATGGGGAATATGTACACTGCATTTGCCTTTGTTTCTCTATCCAAGAGTTTGTAGCCACCAACTATGAAGTATTATCAGAATGGGTAAAAAATGTGTGTGGAACATGCTTGGGGTCCTTTGGCACCCAGCACATTAGTCCAAAACAAAACTAAGTTTTATTCTAAAGTTAGGTCATTGACAGAGTAGCTGAAAGTAAGGGGTGAGTGAAGAGACAATAGACAATGCTTTAGCTACAGTCATACATTTCCATAGAATCTGTTTTTTCTTCTGCTATAGAGCCCTACACTATTTGGTGCAGATACATGGCTGTGAAAGGTTCTCTCCTATGCCCATCCCTCATCCATTTCTGTTATCCACTGATAATCTGTATCAAGCCTCTAAAGGACCTACTGTCAGAGCAGCCAGTATCAGTTTCAGACTATACTTTCAGACACACTGTGTGAAGGCAGACAATTTTATTCAGCGGAACAGCTCTAAAAGCAGCCTTACTAAATAGTTATAGTCATTAACCCAGAGTTTCAGTATTGTAACTTTCATTTTCTTTGTAGTTCATAGATGGAGTTAACAGGAAATAATCCTAAGAATGGTCAAAATATGGTGTATCAAAAGTATATCTAGTACAGCGCCTTGTCTGTTACACAGATGGGTAGTGAGCACTTAAAGAAGACACTAAGCACATACAGGATTGCTTTCACTCCAGCATTTTCAGCAATCAGTGCTTTAGGGCTTACAAAAGTGAGAGGTTGCAGTTGGACTGCTGTGTTCAATAACTGCTGATGTACCTATTCTCTGTCAACTAGTCTAGTCATTCTCAGAAGTCATTTATGCTGCTAGAGTTTCAGAAAGAAAATCTGCAGGTCCACAGCACATTATGTGCTGTAAAAAGCAGTACTTATTTTTTTTAAAAAAAATATTGTTTGATGATGTCACTGAGGGTTTGTAATTTTTATTCTATGACACATAATGACTTATTCCAACCTCCTCTTTTTCCCTCTGTTTATGACTTTGGATTTCTATTATATGGCCACTCATTCATGCTGTCTGTGTCAGGTCCTATCTGCTAAGCTTTTTCTCTTTTAAAGCACTACCATGCTTCTGACTATTGTTGCCTTTTTCTACTTTTCTACTGCCATTTTTTTCTTAAAAGAGGCAAATGAGAGTTATATGCTGTATTGATTAAGCAGAGTTATTTCTTGAATAGTGCACAATGATTTCTTCTGTTTAACCGTAAATTTCTTTTTTTTTTCTACCTTCTCTATGACCGCTGCCAATCTGTTCATATCACTGCCTGACTGGCTTAGTGGATGAAGGGAGAACACTGGGTGTTTATCTTCAGTAAGGCTTTTGGAATGGTCTGAAGTTGTTAAAGCATAGGTCAGATTAGGTCAGAGGCGCAGAGAATTGTGATCAGTGGCAGAGGGTCCATCTGGAAACAAGTCACTAATTATGTACCTTGAGGTGTCCACCTGGGGTTGGTAGCTGGGCCAATACTGCCAAACACTTTTATTAGTGACCTGGATTATGCGTATTCTCAGTTCAGTTAGAGAGAAAGAGAGAGGTTTTCTAACCAAGCAAGAGCCTAGGAAACAGTTGGGAAAGAATGTAAATAATTCTCTATCTATCTTGTTGTTCCCATTGTTTTTAGATATGTCTTGCCACAGTGGGTCATTCAGAGCGCACCAGTGGTGTGAGATGTTTTTACTTTAAGACCAGTGAAATTAGTCTGCACGATGTTCTCTATATAGAGCAGTGCATTTGAAATAAATCAGTTCTTTCTTGCCTTCTGAATTGGAGTCATTCTGTTCCCGTCCTGCCTCAACAACGACACTGGATGATAGGGAAGAGTGTACCTTCAGCAAGTTTGCAGAGGATATGAAACTGAGTGGTGTGTAAAAGACAGGCTGAAGAAATGGAGCTGAGATTAATTTCATGAAGGCTTACAAAGGGAAATGCCAAATCCTGCCCCTGGGAACAGCAGTCCAAGGCACCAGTACACACTAGGAGCTGGCCTGCTGGAAAGCTGCTCAGCAGAGGACATCAGTGCCTTGGTGGACAGTAAGCTCATTAGGTAGAAGAAATGCCTTATTACAACAAAGAAGGCCAATAACAGAATCACAGAATCATTAAGGTTGCAAAAGACCTCCAAGATCATAGAGTCCAACCTTTGGGCAGCCACCACCTTGTCAACTAAGCCATAGCACAAGGGACATCCTGGGCTACATTAGGGAGGCCGTTACCAGAAAGCTGGGAGAGGTGTTCTTTGCTGTCTACTCATCACTGGTGAGATACATCTGGACTACTTGGTCCAGTTCTGAATGATTAAGGAATTGGAACATCTTTCATGCCACTTAGAAAGGTTAAAAGGTTGTTTGTTTGACCTCAACAAGAGAACATAAATAGTTTTGTGATTCTCTGCAATAGCTTCAAAATCTTTCCAGAATGGCAACTAAGAAATTATTTTGATTATTCAGCATGCATTCTTCATATTCAGTGCTTTGAAATCCATCTGCTGTTTCATCAATTGGTCACTCAGTGAATCAGTAAGTCATATCCTGTTGTCAGTTGGCTGGCTATTGAAAGGATAAAAAGAAACGTTGTAGGAAATATCCTGGGAATCCTGGCAGATAGGTTGAATATGAGTCACCATGGTACCTTCACAGCAATGTAGGCCTATTGCATAGTGCAAAGGTGGAGGGAAGTGTTTTTTTCTTTCTGTTCAGCACTTTTGCTGCTGCTCTGATTTTATGCTCTGCTAAAGGACACGTGACATGGAAGGTACAACTGGGAGAGGTGAGTTTATTTGGCCTTAAGGAAAGAAGGCCCTGGGAGGACCTTGCCACTGGCTTGAACCATCAGTGTTACCAGGTATACAGAGTCAGAAACTTCTCAGAGGTACACAGTGAAAAGATGAAAGCTATGAAAAGGGAAATTCCAATTAGACTATGAAAAATTGTTTTGTTTTGTTCCATCAAGTATAATCAAATGCTGGAATAGGCTGCAAAGTTTTGTAACTGTCATTCTTGGAGATATTCAAAATTCAGCCACACAAGGCTATGGCCCACCTGATCTGACTTCAAAATAGTGCAGCTTTAAATGGGAATAGATAACTTTTCATTCTAAATTATTTTGAAATTCTGTATGTTTTCTGTACCTATTTCTAGCCAGAAATAGATACAGTATGTGGAATAATGTTGGGTCATCCCATTGCTTTTTCACCTCAATATTTACCCAATTTTTAAGATTAGTTTAATAAAGCCTGTCTTCGTTTGGAATATTGTTTGCTGTTTTTTAATCAATAATGAATTCTTAAAAGTATCTTCTATTTTATCCCCCAGTTTTTGCAGTTTGATTTTAAATCCTTTGGTGAGGAACATTTATCCAAGAGATCAACCACATCATAGATCTCAAAATCCTCTAAAAGATTTGTGAAGCACCCATTTACAAAAAGGCTGTTTTCTGGTGCTCCCTATGTTTACTAACATAAATATAATTTTAATTTGTAACAATTTTTTTGATAAAGAGGTCAGAATTTCAAGTCCTTAGCTCCCAGATTACCTCTGGAGACATTTTAATGAATTGCTATTATTAAATGTCATCTCCCTTTCCCTTGTACAACAGGAGATTTAAACAGTCATTTAAAGACCACTGCTAATATACCAGCAGTTTTATGTGTGAATTCTTTTAAAAATATATGTGGTTACTCCTAAGTCATGGTGATTTTTTTGCTACCCAACTAACCAATTTGTACAAAATACCTCTTACTTTCTCTCAGTTTGGGATAATATTTTAGACTTTTCCCTGTCAAAGAATTGCTCTGATAAAGAATTTTCTTCTTGATTCTCTAGTGAACATGAGATGCTGTATTCATGGGGTGAATACTGAACTTGCTGAAGTCAATCTGAGTTTTAATTTTAGGAATATAGAGTTCAGCCTTGATGTATATCCACTGACAAATACTGTGTGTTTGTGCTTGGAATACTTGATTGTTTACACTCAAGCCAGTTAGGTCTAAATAAGGAGACAGCAAAACAGGGGGCAATTTTTTTTTCCAAATATATTGTTTAGGATATGTGAGTAAAATTTAATAACTGCATAAATGCTGTTAGATATTTAAATTCTGATGGTTTATGTTACAGGTTTGCCCCTGACATAAACTGCCTGTGTGAGGAATCAAAGCTACTCTAGAAATCAGTGAGGACTGGGATGTTCTGCATATATTCTATTCTTTAAGACCACTAAAACCATTGAAAAACCAAAGCCAGTTTATTTAGTGACTGCAGTATTTAAAAAAGATAGAATAATATAATCAGGATCTATATTAAGCCTAAATTTTGCATTGTGCCCTTTATGCACAGTTATTATCAAGCTGTAAGCTGTGTAAAATATGGAAACAAGTTAGTAATACACCAGTAAATAGCATACAAAATAAAATGAGTAATTATAGCATGTACTTCAAAATAGAAAATAGGGTTATTTTAAAGTAATACTTGACACTAAATATTTGTAAGACCATGCAAAATAGAAGATTAGTCAAGAGGAAGTTTAGTAAATCAGCTTATTATAAAAGACAAAGGAAAGAGTTTGCTTGGAAGTAAGGAAGAAATATTCATATGTGCAAGAATTCTACTGCAAGAAAGCACAGGAATCAGATCAGTATAATCTGTGCATCATTCAGCATGGGCGCTAGTACAGAAAGAAAGGATCATTAATTTAAGCATTTAGGGAAAATGTTAGGGTTTGTATTTGGTTTTGCCTTGTCTTTCTCAATCCAGTACTCCACCATCTCCTTCCCAAACTGCATACAATTAGCAGCTCTATATTCTAATCTCTCCCTTGCTGCTTAAAATTATCACTCCTTTATTTCAAATATGGCTTCTTATCCTCTGCTCTGCTAACTGGCTCTATCACCCTCAGCCCCTTCTTGCTTCCACTGCAGGCAGCTTGACATTTTTACATCAGCTAATCCTCACTCTTCAAGCCCTTCCCTTCTCCTCCCCCACCCTGTATTTGCTTCCCTTTCCTCTTTTGGTGTATTCAGAGCTGCAGAGAGCTTTTCAGCAGATATTCAAACCCCTAGAGAAATTCAAAGAGATTGAAACACAGCACAAGAGCTAGGGGTGTTTTCTTCTGGACTGCTAAAAGCATAAGGTAACATTCAGAATGAGGTCACTATACCACGATCTCATTTTGAATTGGATTTGCTTATGGGGCATAGGAAGCCTGATAGAGAGATCATATTGTTTTGGTAGTTAAAATTACATCAACAAACTGTGAAAAAAAATTAGGCATTTACTTTCATTTCCCAATTTATAAATTAATGTGTCAGGAATTTAAAACAATTATGAGAAGATAATAAAACAATGGCTTAAATTAGGCATGAGCATGGCTTAAGCTAGGCATGGACTGGACTCACAGCAGTCAAGTGTACAAGGCTCACATGTACAGAGGTGCCAAAACAAAATTAAAGGTTTGAGAAAAGTATTTTGCAGCATAACTGAAAAGAACAGCAATGCTTTTTTGTGCTAAGCAAGGCAATAGAAGATTGGCAGGAGAAAGCATGGCATGAATGGGTACCTCAAAAAGTCTGCATGTAAGGTGCTGGCAACTGGCTGTTTAGGAAGAATGAATGTATATTCTTTCCCCTGAAAAAGACAGAAATAGGTATTCTATGTCACAAAGAGCCTATATAAAGTAAGGAACAGGAAAACAAGATGCACTGGAAAGCTCTACCTGCTATCAATTGAATTTGAAAATGTCATCAGTAATTCTGCCCATCAGTAGCATTTTGACATAGGACTTCACAGGACTTCACAGTGATTTGAAGGAGAAGTTAAACAGCCATTGAATTAACTTTGAAACTGGTAGTACAAAACAAGGCAGGTTATGAAATAAAATGTGTGTAGGAGCTACAGAAGTAATGGCAGAATGTGGATGGACTTTGTTGGTAACCTAACTAGTGAGTGGAAAGAATTAAAAATCACAGAGAGAGAGAAAGAAATGCAAGTGTAGACAGAAAAAAAACTCTGCTGAGCTTTAGACATAAAGCAAAATTTGCCATAAACCTTCAGAGGGGCTGAGTGATCCTCAGCTTTAGTATGTGCAGAAAGAAACTCTGGTGGAAGGAAGACACTTGACTATAAAAATATTTGTTCCCGTGATTAAACACCATAATCATAAAGCCAGAGGAAGTGGCAGAGATAGGGTTAGATTTGTGGCTTTTTTGTGACAACACTTTTACAAATCTTTTACCATTATTTTTGAAGTGAATATATAATTTCTCTTGACTCCATGGGTTCTAAGCATGCCAAGTTTTGGAATGTATATTTTTGAAACTTCATTAGAAAAGTGAATAAATAAATTTAATTTTTTATTACATTAGAATTATATCTTAAGTATGCATTTAAAACTAGATCTTTCTGTGTCATAAATTATATTTCACTCTTAAGAAAAAGCTATTTTATGAAAATTTGCATTTGTGATTAAAAGCTGCATTATGCTGTAGAGAATATTTTTCTGTGTAGCCATGCAGGCTGCAGAAAAAGATCCAGCAAAACTCCTTTCTGCCTGAAATCAATAATAAAATAAGTTCATTTCATACAAACACACATCTAAAGCTTTCATGACAGTCTAAAATATCTAAAAATGCCTGCAGAGGATATGAGTTTATTGAATTTTCTTACTTTACTGTTTCATAGACTCTATCCTAACCAGATAGTATAATCTGATTGTATCAACCTAGAAGTATATAGGATTTTATTTTAATGTTAAAAAGGTCAATAGCTTTGGAGCTTAAATTCTTTCTGTCTCTATACTGCACTAGAATCTCAGCAGTGAAGTATTACCAGATAACTTTAATAAAAAGAGGTTGGATTTTATAAACTAAAATTTACTTATTCATTTCCTATATATACAGTTAAGTTCTTTAGATGAATGCTTTCTAAGTATGTGGCAAAGCAATATATACTTTATTGAATGATGAAGGAAATTTATATTAATGTGGTTGATATAGAAATAAAATTTCTTCCAAAGCATTTTTGCTGTAAAACTGTTATTGAATATTACATCTTTTTATTACCTCAGATGATATTCCAACATTTTAGTTCTTTATTCCAGCTCTGAAAATATTTTAGTCTTACCAAAGACACGTTCTGCTAAGTTCTGCATTGAAGCACTTTTGGTTTGGAATTTGAGTTAGATTTTAAAATTTGGTGACAGGTCTACCAATTGCTGAGCCATGGCAAAGCTTTCAGTTGGTCTGCAGAATAGATTCATTTTGAAAGATTTTTGCTTTAGACTTCCATGAAGCTTCTGAAAATCTGGATCACATTAGACGCAAAGGCTTAGGCATTTTCAGCACCATAGAAGAAGTTTGCAATCATTTTCTGTAGTAAAAATGGGCTTATTTAGCACTCCTGTTATGGAAAAGATTCTACAATAATAATACTACCATTATAATACCATTTCTGTAATAATAGCACTTCTGTTATAAAACACCATTATTATAGAAATGCTATTATAAGACAAGCTCTGTTATTTAGAACTGCTTCTGCAATAAAAGTGCTAAAAAGTCTGCTTGTATTACAGAAAATTATTGCAAATTTTTCTTGCCTGGCAGTGAAATTTTTCATTCTGAATCTTTTCTGTCGCTGTTGGAAAGCCATTCTCATACATACTTTGAAGCCTCTGTGAGTTACTCAACAGTGTGTATTTAAAATAGGAAATTACTGAATAGGCAAATGGAAAAAAGGCCAGTCATCATTTACGCCATCTTCCATGTTCCTAATCTGCTGCTTACTTCTTGTCATAGACCACAACTCTTATGTGGAAAGTGTATGCAGGCTCATAGTGCAGCTTTTACCAATGTGCATTAGGTAAATAAAAAACATTTAAAAAAAATTTAAAAATATGTGGAGTAAGGGAGCAAACTCTTTTGTTTCATCCTGTTAATTTTCCATTTTTGAGCACAATTCACAAGAAACAGCTTCCAGTTTTTCCATTTGACTTTGTACCATACTCTCTTATGCTCTTAATATTCAACAGGAGGTAGATTCAACAGGAGTAAAATTCAGTCCATGGAGAAAGACTCCATTAAACACTTTGAACCAATTAAACCATTAGGGCCAGAGGTCATTAATGAGTACTCAGCCAAAGGACCAGCCTGCTCTGATCATCATCCTCCATTTACACCCCACCACCAGTGGGTGCATTCCAAAGCCATAATGAGTATCTGTCTTTTGGGAGGAAGCTAACAAAAGGAAGAGCAAAAGGAACAAAAGGAATCCTCAAATTCTACTCCTGATTCCCTCATATCCTGTGTTTTCTTTTAAAAAGTTTCTTTTCCACTACTATAGTTGTTCTAATGTGCTCTCCACTTCCTTCATGTGCAACTGCCAATCCACCAGTATTCTTGCACACAGAGCAGAAACTCTCATGGGTAAGGCATTTTAGAAAAAGATTAGGACAAATTTCTGAGTTTAGGCCTCAGACAGTCTTTGCCTAATTCATTAATTTTAGTGTGAATGAATTATCTATAATTATTTTGGACATGTTTGGGTCACAGTGTGAACTTTGTGTTAAGGACAAAAAAGAGTTAGTTCCCAGAAATTTCTTTCTTGTATTTCTTTTGCATAAACTCTGACACAAAAAGTCTCTTGTTTGTCTTTGCCATCCCCCCCAAAAAAAATTCCAAATACATTACATCTGTTTCATCTCCTGGACAAGGGTCATCTAGAAGGTAGAAATTCAACATGAAGTCTGTTGAACTGCATCAGTCATATGCCAGAAGATCCATCTAGGTTTCTGGTTTTTGTCATAGCTGTTTTCTGCTGAAAACAATGAGTCTCAAAACTTGAATTAATCCTAATTTTTTTCCTTTTTTTTTTTTCAGTTTACAGTTCCTGTATCAAGGAAATGCCATTACAGTAATTGTTCCTCTACCCATAATTTCAGTGTAATAGTACTTTTAAAAAACATGCAAATCTAATCTTGAGTTTTGCCTTGCAGTTCTCCAAGAATGTAATTTAGGCATGAATTGGAGCCATTAGATAGCAACAATATGACTATTACTGTGCTAAAACTTTTCCTGTAGCATAAGGAGAATATTAAGTCTTTCTCATTTAAAATTTCTTCTCACTCTCCATCACTAACTAATTTTTTTTTAAATTGTACCATGAGTGTCATCAGACTAGAATTTTCTTTTTAATTATTTTAAAATCAGTTTTGTTATTTAGTGGAAGGAAAAAAGAGGTAGTGAGTTTTGATTCTCTTTTGTATTCCTGTAAGTTGCTAAAGGCTTTGTTTTAGTACTGCTAAATACATTACTTAGTCCATAGAGTTTATTAGTGCCTTTGGGTACCATATTTTCTTGAAAATAGCATACACTTTTGTGCTTATTTGTGTCTCCTAATGCTTAAGTGCTTGTGCTCTCTTTTGTGTGTTATTTTTCAGTTGATACTTACCAGTACTTGTATTGGGTAACATCTGCTGTTTTGGTTCTTCATTGCAATAGCTCCCTTAAGACTTTTAGTACAAAAAGTGAGTTTATTGTTAGCAGCTACAGTTCTATAAAGACAATCTTGTGGTAGCAGTGGAATGGTACCTTTTTCTTGTTAGGTCCAAGAAAATAATAATTTCAAATAATTTGTTCAAAAAGTTGAATTTTTAGTAAGGTAAATTATTTCTATTTTAAAAGGAAGAATATATCCCATAGCCTCACGTGAAAAAAAAAAAAAAAAAAAAAAAAAAAAAAAAACAAAAACAAGCATGAGCAGTTAAAAAAATCAGGTATTTATTTTTGAAATCTGTGCAGTGGAAATGTTTGCTACTTTTGGTATTTAAAAACAAAGCACTTATATTTTCTATTTCAAGCATACACTTTTTGTTTAAAATGAGGTATAAACAAAAGAGCTAGACAATCCCAGAGCAAAATACTTATTTTTAGTCTTAAGAAAATTTGAATATTTCAGGTTTTCTGTTTTTCTGGGAAAAGAAGATAGATTGGTAAGGACCTAAAGAATGCAGTTGCATGTCTCAAAACACTGTCCCCATAAGATAAGCCACCACAACAGAACTTGAGATAAGTGCAGACAGCAACAGGAAGGTGCTCATTCCAGGCCTGGGGAGGCAGATCTGGGTAAGGCATCCAGATGAAAATTCCCCCCATGGCAAACTGTGGGACAGGCAGTGAGTGCTTATGCACAGCCCATCTCATATTATGGGAACAGCACCCACAGCCTGTGGATAGCCAGGATTAGACAGTAGAGAAATGGTACCTCCAGAAGAGCTACTCTGGGACCCCACCCCACTGAAGGCCAGGGTGAAGAAGGACCAGTGGGACACTTCAGGAATCAACATGGGATGATATCTATTGCTTAATTTCTCTCTCGCTTTCTCTCTTTCTTCCATCCCTCTTTTCTCCTTCTATTTCTTTCTATCTCTCTACCTCTCGTTTACTGTTAAATAAAATCTGTGCTGTTGACTTCAGCACATGATCCTGTTTGCACCTCAGCTCAGGGAGAAGCATCCCTGCTCAGGGAGAAGCATTGTAAGAGGATCATACCAATTGGTCAGAATAAAATTTTTTATTATTGTTTGTTTACCTATCAATTCTAATCCAAATTAATAAACCTGTTTTTTTCTGACTACGCCTAGTGAAGCCCCGGCTATGGTTGCACCTTGGATACGGCATCTATATGGCACTCTGATCATGTCCCTGTGGGTCTCAAGTTTAAAAATTAAGGTGTTTTTTGTTTTCATCCTTCATTCATTTTCTAAGTCATTGTACCGAACCCAAGAAGTTCAGGCACTACTGTACTAGAGGGTGCACTCTTCCAACACCGACGCCTCAGGATAGTTCAGAGATTTCCTTTCAGAACAGCTAAACTCTGGAAGTGCCTGCATTCAACTGGTCAGGTTATGCCTCCTTAAGGTTTAATTAATTGTCATGATAACTTTGGTGGGTCAAACACATGACATAAGTTTCCAGAGTCTCTATTTTCCCATAAATAGCAAGGTAGATAGATACTTCTTTAGTAAAGTTTATGAAAACTCATTACTAAACCTGCAAGGTATCTGCTGGGTTAGGTCTTATAGGTACAGCCAAAGCACAGATATGAAGAGGGAGCAACAATTGCCTGCTTCTACTTTAAAGAATGGTGGTAGTAACCATGGTGTTGCTATCTACCTTTTTCATTAAAGCCTAGTAATGTCAACTTACACACATGAAGTAGATCTGTTTTTTTCCCTTTTCTGCTGACAGGTTTAAAATTGAAACATCTGACCTCACCGGAAGGGTGGGTGATATCATGCTCCACCCTCACACAGTATTTTAAACTTAAGCACAAATGATGCACTAACACAACCATGGAGCTCTAAACTGAGTTTTGTCTGTTGTCTGTCCCATTTAATCTCCTTCTTAAGCAACGAAGAAACCAGAAGCTTTTGATAAATATTTCACCAACCCACCTATCTTTATGGGTTCTGACACCTTAGTTTGGTGTAAAAATAGGTGCTTAAAGTGAAAAGAAACATGAAGGATTTGAAAAAATAGATAAATAAGACTTCTTTTTTGAAAACCAATTTTTTTGGGAAGCTGAGCTAATACAGATAACTTTGGTAGATGACAGAATGCATAATTTTATCTTGCCTCTGTTGTGTTAAAGGGAAGCTAAGACTTTACATAGGACAAGCATAAAAATAAGACTATATCTTGTTTTCAAAAGAAGCCAGTCAAATAATTTGGTGCTAATGATCATGGAGTATTGACAGGATCAGGTATCCAAAATTCAGCCTACCCACTGTTTTAATACAATTTTTAGAGAGCTTAGCATCTTGTTTAAAAGTGGAACAATTATTAACCTTGTGCCACAATAGGTAGATGCACAGAGGGGTAAAATCAAGCAAGCCAGAAAGAGAACAAGCAGGAAACTGCCCATAACCATGACACAGGGGAATTCCATTAATGAATCTGCCTTTTCACTATGTTATCCCCATCCTTATGTTTGTTCTCTAGGGGCCCAGATAATTAATGGCAGCTTCTTCACCAGTGCTCTGCACAAGAAGAATTGTGTAGTCTCTTGCCATATCCAGGGTACAGAGATGTTTCTTTGGCTCTTAAACAAGCAAAGGAGTTACTGCTGACTTTTCCACGAGAAAGTGAATTTTGGCTAGGGATGCTTAACTCTTTTAAGAAACCATAATTTGCTTGTTATTGTTAAGATAACAGAATCTGAAGGGAATGGGTGGATTTAACGAGGCTTAAAATAAGTGTGTTCATTTCTACAGATTGTTCTACAATAGCCTTTTGAAGATCATCACTCTGGTCATATACTTCACTGCAAATTGTTGCAAGTCCTCCCTAGTAAATTGTGGCCCAGTGTTAAACACTGTGTCAGATATTCTATGTCTAGCAAAAATACATTCATATAATCACCTGTTCAACTGCAATGGAATCTAGTAACACTATCTCAGGAAAATTTAAATCATAGTCTAGAATTAATACATACATCTCCGTAGTCAGTTTAAGTAAATCAAGGACTTCTTTACTCCAGGGGACAATTTATTCTATCCTATCATATAGGTTTCTTTGGACTGTCAGAGCCTGTATTTTGCACATGTGACAAAGCCTAGATAAATTCTCAAATGGCACTATTCAAGAGCAATATCAAATGTGTCTCGTCTGTCTCTGGGATTTTTCAGTCCTTTGATTTATCTTTCAGTTATCTGTTTTAAAATATTTATTTAAAATATTCAGTAACTTTGGCAACTTCCCATTTGAATAATTTGAAGTTCCTGTATTAATTCAGGCCTTGATTTTGTTTGGGGCTTGGAAAGAGCTGTTCTGGCTAGGCTGTACTACAAATAATCATATAGTCATCCTGAACTACTACAACCTGCACTTTTTCTGTAGTGGGACAGTTTTAAAGAACAGTTTGATAGTAACTCAAGGTTTGGATTTTTTTCAAATGAAATTTTATCAAATGCTCTAGAAAATATTCAGGCAGTAACCAAGTTTTTCTCAGCTTATAATTAGTTTGCAAATAATCAGTTTTTAATTTAAAAATAGTAGCCATACTTTCAGGGTGGTGCTTTGCTAAGGTGACCTTGGGCCTGTGCTGCATTGTTTACAGTTGAACCTGGTCTTCTGTAAATAAAGACATGAATCTTTTTGTCATGGGCTAAACACAAACACAATTTCTTTGCACTGGACTAAGCTTTTGTCAGTGGCCAGAGTGAGTAAAATGCTGATTTACAATTCTGACCATATTGATTTATGAGAATTTTGCCAGTTCACTCCATTGACCAATCTGTAATTAGCTTATTTTGCACTTTGATACTGAGTTTCCTTGGGTCTGCACCTCTGCACAGTAGTGAGTTAAGATTTTAGTTCAATAACCTGGTCTTCTATTAAAAAAATAGAGTAAATGAAATGAAACAATAATGCCTGGGGTCTTTTAGGCTTGGAGCAGACATTTTACTATTTCATTTATTTAAATTTAAGGTAAAAAAGCAACCTCCTTTGTTTTTCTAAAGAGTGCTTGCAGCCTGTTCTTTTAGTTAATTTGATTCCTTCTGCCTAAGTCAAGCTTTTATAGGAACCTGAACAGTGGACTTGGTAGATTTTCAGCTGCTCTCTGTTCTTCAATGTTCTCAATGCATTGCTGAGAAGTCTTCAAACTTCCCTGTGTTTGTTTTGACTCCTTGACTCGTCAATAATGTCATGCTTTTGATGAAGAGAAGGCTTTGTATCTGCAAATTACTGCTGCATATTTTTTCTCTAGCAGTTTACTGTCTACCTTCCCCTCTGTTTTGCAGATATTTTTAATTATATTTTATTATCTCATTCTTTTCTTCTAATGCTGGTAACACTGTCGTTGACATCCCACTGACTCATTGCTCCAATGCTCAGCTTAAAGTTAATAAATGTCCCATTTACTTTCAGGTTGACAGTCTATTTATCTTCTGATGATGGGCAATACTGTCAGAAAAAAAACCCATCCAAGGAATTCATGCTGCAGTTAGCCTCTCTGGCTGTGCTATGCATAGTTGACTGGTGTCTGCAAACTTTCATGCACTGATATTAATGAGTGCGTATCTTTAATCTTTTTTCATCTGACAGATATTGTGCTATTTTTCATAGACTATGTAAGTCTATGGTCTCTACCAAAGTGGCTTTGATTTTGTGCTATTGTGCCTTAGGTATCTCTTCTGTAGTCTGGATTTTCAGTCTTATTTATACTTTAAGATACTGTCCATTTCCATAAGCATTATTCTTGAGGGAATGTGATTCCTGCTGCTTAGCACATTCTGCTTATGATATCAGGTTAATCCTTGTCTCCCATTTATCCTAGTAAGACACACAGGGTTGGGGCATGGACCTGAAACCTCCCCTTTGCTCATTCCCAATGTTAAATGGTGAGCATGGTCTCTGTCAGAGTTTAACTTCACCTGTAGAAGGGTGAGTAGCCTGAGTCAAGCTCTGTTCTCAGCAGGCAGTCTGCATGTGGCCAGTCTGGTTTTAGAGAAAAAGTAGAGAAGCTGTATGGATGCAAGTCACACTGTGCCATTTGACCATAGGACCAAAAAATGGTCCCTGGTGCCTGTAATTCCTAGTCTAAAACTAGCCTTTGAGGTCCTTTTCCATAATTTCTTCCCCTTGCCAAATTTTATTAACAATCTAGTCTTTATCACAGACTGAATAAGTTAAGCTTGACAACATCTAAACAATGTGAAAATTCTTTACACGTTCTTTGGGTAACTTTCTATTTGACATATCCCCCTCAGAAGACAGAACAGTACTCAAATTTTTGCAATGTAATTTCATAGTTGGCATCTTTTATCTGAGATAGCTGAAAATTACTGAGTACATGAAATGCATTAAAATCTGATGTTGTCAGTAATAGGGTTATTTTTTGATGGTATTCTCTGACATGGGCAATTGACATTGATTGCAAATGCAGAAAGAGACAATCTGATTCTCTTTGTCAGTTGTTTTCATTCAGAGACCTGTCAAAAATTGGACCTTCTTGACACAGTTTTAACTCAGTAATAAGTATTCTCTTCTCTGGAACTATTTCAAATTGTGTACCAGAGATCTTCAATTCTCCAGTTGTGCACTCTTCCACTAGCATTTACTTTTGGTTTGCAATTTCTATTTATAACATGGTGCTCGACAAGGGTCTCCAAGCACTGGGCATCATAGTACTCAGTATTGCAAACAGTCTGCACCACAAAACTGTTCCCAAAGCTGAACCACTTAAAAGCACAGATCCCAGATCATGCTACCTGTCTGAAATGTTCTTTTCATGGAGGATCATGTTTCAATCTGTAACTGATAAAATAATGAGGAGGGTACTGTGTTGCATTAAGTAATATTTCAGTTCAGGGAGGCTGGGAAAAAAAACCAGAAGCTTTCCTCATCACTGCATCTGAACTGCAAATGGATCATCAATTTTAATTCCTTACTGAATAAAATAGGAAAAATGGATTTAACAAAGATATTTCTTTTATGAGTTCTCTTTCAGCAGTTACATTTGAGAAGTGAAATGTTATATTGAACCAAAATTTGCTTTAATTTTAAAATCTGTAAATCCAGAATACTTAGATGTTTCTAGATTAGGAGCCCAGCTTTCCTAAATTCACTCTATTGCCAACAGAGGGAGCCAAGCATTTCCTGAGGGGAATTATTTAAGTACTCTAGCTAATAATGCCATTTGAATTCACAACCCCAAACCAAGATGAGTATTATTTAACTCAAGCAGTGCTTGCTGCCTGTAAGGAAAACATCATCTAATCCACCCTTCCCAAACAGATGATTTTACAGACTCATCTAGTTCCTTGGTGTTTCCTTTGGGATTAGCTTAGTTTTAGACATTTAGATGTCAAGATTGCATAGTCATTAATATGCTGGCTAAACATTGTTTAGGGTTCCACATAGGCATTTCTATACTGGTAGGAAAATCTATATTGATTTCATTTTGTAGAGAGAATTTATTCCTTACTTTTGTGACACATCCTATTGATGACTGGGAGAAGCTAATATTTTTGTTTATTCTGTCTGTGAGTTTGTCATAGCTCCCTGTGAAAATTTATGTTGCATTGGTCATTTAATGACATGTTTTATGGATGTTTTAATTCACCTGTGTGAGAAAGCACTTGTTAAAAAATACACAAACAAAAATCCCCAAGCACCCTCCCCCTTTATTATAGCAGAAGTGTCAAGAAATGCATTAGAATATAATTGTTATTGAGGCGCGATCTAAAGATGTGTGACCATAATTTCACTTCCCTGGGGAGGCTTGGTCAGTTCACTGAAGTATGGAGGATATGAGTGATTCATCACTCCTTGCCACCATGCATGTGTTGTTATCAAAACAAATAAAGTTGAATTGCTATCTGGGGACCAGAAGTTAGGATGTGTAGTTGATAAGAGTTTCATATGTGGTTATTGCTATGTGATTTATCTATAATTGTAAATATTTTATTGCTTTTCACCTATTTTTTAACTACAAATGGTGTATTGTGAAATAACTAAACTAGTCTAGTCAATTACTCTATTTTATAATAAATTGCTTTCTGTATTTTCTTTCATGGACAATTGATTTTTCTAGTAGTACAGATAGATGTCTGAACTTTCTGTTGGTAGCTAAATTATCATACATGTTGTGATCCTGTTGCTTTTGTCAATGCTGCAGCAACATCTGGTGGTATGGTGAAAGCTGATCAAGTGCAGGCTTCCCATCTTCTGAATTCAGATAGGTTTTTGAAATGCCATCCTGCATTTCAGACATGAGCTCTGCAGGAGTTATGCAAAAGTTTTTCATTTTGCTCCTGCTGCACTGCCATAGTCTAAAGTCATGTCAGAAGAAATAAATTTGTGCTATGCTTTTTGACTTGAAATACCCCTTCTGTTTAGATATGTTTGCAGAGGTGGTTTGATAAACTGTGGTTAGCCCTGAGCTCTTTTCTTCCCCGATGAACAAGTCATGTAAATCTTCAAGCAGTTTGAACTAGTATAATGAAGAAACACTGATGGAAAAACAATTGTGCTGGCATACCCATGCTCTCTTCCTTGACATTTCACATGATCCTACCATTCTTTCAAAACTATGTGCAACCTCAGAGGCCATTGTGATTCATCTTTTATGGTGAGCAAATCATTGAAAAATGATCAACGATGGTTGCATCCCAAAGTTGCCTTATGATGGATCTACATTGTTTAAACACTTTTTTTTAATGCCTCTCTTCTAGAAAAGCTAGTAAATTATTCAAATTATTTTAATGATAATGAAAGATTTTGAAATGGAGTATCTAGACCAGTGCTGATTCTGGATATATATATATATATATGTATATATATATATATTTAAAATTCAAACTTGTTTGATTAAAATATTTGTATATATGATTCAAATTGTAAATGGAACAATATGAATACACCAGAGAGTATAAAATCCTACCATGAAATATTTTCATGATGAGTTCCTATTTTGAATTCAGGTTTACTTATCATCATGAAAATTCACACATAAAACTATTTTGAATTCATTACATAACTGCCTCCACTTTTTATACCAACAAAATTAACTGATTTCAGTAGAATTACTCCGGGTTTATACTGGTTTAATTGAAGAGAGAATAAGTCTTTTAGACTTACAGTAGTAAAAAAAAAAAAAAAAAATGAGGCAGCAAATTGCATGTAGTAATTAGAAGAATAAATGGAAATGTTTTTGGTGTGTTGGAAACAGTGCTGAGCATACTCAAGGTCCGTAACATTTTCAAGGGAAAAATCTAATGGAGCCACTAAAAGTTAATGTGTACCTCTTGTCTTGATTACTGAGGACTTACATATAAAAGAACTTTTATGAAATCTGAAGGAAGTCAACCAACAATGTGAAACAAATAAGAGCTGTACAATCCATTGGCTGCATTTCTGCAAGTGGCTAAGCAAGGCTAAAGGCTCTCAGCAGCAGAATTTCATTCCTCCACTTCCACAGCTTTTACCTGTGGCAAGGTGGCCTCTGTCTCCTTTTGTTGTTGAAAGCACTGGTGCTTGCTGAACCTTGAATTGAGGCAATTCCGTTTAGAGAACCATCAAGTTTGTTTTGTTTCTGGTTTAATTTTACTTACATTAGTGCTAGTTCCCAAGAAATCCAGTAATCAGGTGATCAGTGGTGCTATCTCACTTCTGTGCAAAAATGCTTTCTAGTTCAGCAGGAGATGGTACTGGAATATGTTGACCTATATAGAGCAACTTGGATTGCTGTATGTTTGTGAAGTGACAGCTTTTGCTGAGTTTTGGCTGGCAGTAACTCGCTGTTGTCTAGTGATGAGAAGGTATCAACAAAAGTGCAGAGGTTCTGTCTCTCTTAGAACGAAAGTACCACTGACCAGTTGACTTACCTCTCTTTGTATTATATTAGCGCCTTACTCTTTAGCCATAAATACAGATTTAAGCTAGTTTTTCTGATTTCTTATTTTAAATAAATAATTTTTAACAATAAGTAGGTAAGTGGAGTGACAGTTGACAAGTAAAGGCACAGTGATCCCAGACTTTTAGTAGCTAGAAAACATGCACTTATCTGTGCCCAGTGAGACCAGACCTTCACACTTTGTCCAGAAACACTTGCAATCCATCTCTAGCACTTTTCTTGTGCCTTAATAGGGCCACAGGTCTGCCACTGATTTCTCACTTTTGCTCTCACACTCTTCAGAAAATTAAAAGGCCAAGCTATAATCACCTGGCTGCATTGTATGCCCTGGCATTGTTATTTCTAAAAGTGTGGTGTTGGCACCTGGGCTGGCTTTTCCTAGGCAGAGTTTCTTTGCCCAGGCTGCATGCTGTGTCTTATATGTGCAGCCCTTCACTTCAGAACACAGTGCACAAGTAGAACCAAGAGATATTGTGTGGTTTAAGTGTGTCCAGTGGTTCAGGTTCAAGAGGCAAGTAGCACCATGTGTTTTACACCTGGGGATGGAATTATAAAAATCAGAGAAATTTAAATGTTTTTAACATTACACAATTACATAGTTTATTATGTATTCATGTGGTGCTACTTTGTTGTTCCTTGTTTTTTATATGTTTCAGCAGTTCATAACATGTCTGAGTATTCTCAATACCTTCTGTGACATAAAATGTCTCATAAGAAGAATACTGGTTCCCAAGGTACAGAGCATCAAAATCCTGTAATTTTAATCCTGTCAGTGTTGCAGACTTGGTGTATGACCATGAATAAGTTATTCACTGTATGCCTCAGTTTTCCTTTCTGAAAGGGAATAACGTAGCAGAAATGTAATATTTTTTAGTTATATGGAAGTGTGTTTTTTCCCCCCAGGGATGTTAAGAATAGTCATAATAATGTTTAATTATCAAATTAGGAAATGGAAAGCACCTTCAGACTTCTAAGGAAGTTCATATGAACTCAGCACATACAGAAATGTCTAACAGAGCTGCATCCATTTTTACTAATTTATATTAGACAAAGGTCTGTAATTGCATTTCTCAGGGTCATCACAGAGACACTAGCTATTAGCTAGCATGTGAAATAAAGAAACTTTACTAGAAACTCTGATATACTTGAAGGTGGTCCCAGAAACAGACTACTGTAAGAAGAATCACAGAATCGTGGGATGGTTTGGGTGGGAAGAGGCCTTAAAGATTATCTAGTTCCAAACCCCTGCTTGAGCAGAGACACCTTCCACTAGACCAAGTTGTTCATGGCTCCATGCGCCCTGGCCTTGAACACTTCAAGAGATGTGGTCTCCACAGCTTGTTTGGGAAACCTCTTCCAGGGCCTCACCACTCTGATAGAGAAGAATTTTTTCCTAATATCTAATATAGACCTACTCTTTTCCAGTTTGAAGCCATTCTCCCTTGTCCTGTCACTATATGTCCTTGTAAAATGTCCCTCTCCATTTCTCTTGTGGGCTCCCTTCAGGTACTGAAAGGTTGCCATGAGGTCACTTCAAAGCCTTCTCTTTCCCAGGCTGAACAGACCCAATTCTGTCAGCCTTTCCTCATAGGAGAGGTGCTCCATCCTTCTAATCATCATCACGGCTCTCCTTTGGATTCACTCCAACAGGTTGACTTCCTTGCTGTGCTGGAGAGCCCAGAGCTGGATGCAGCACTCCAGGTGAACTCTCAGAGTGGAGCAGAGGGGCAGAACACCCTCCCTTTCCCTGCTGGCTAAGCTGTTTTGGATGCAGCCCAGGACATGTCTGGCTTTCCAGGCTGTACATTGTCAGATCATGTCTAGCCTCTCACCCAGCAGCACCCCCAAGTCCTTCTCAGCAGTGCTGCTCTTCATCTGTTCATTCCCCCAGCCTGTGTTGATACTGGGTGTTGCCCTTACCCAGGTGCAGCACGTGTGCTTGGTCTTGTTAAACCTCATGAGATTCACATGCACCAGTTTCTTGACCTTGTTCAGGTCCCTCTGGTTTGCATTCCACCCTTCAGCTGTGTCAGGCACACCACTGAATTGGTGTCATCTGCAAATTTGTGGAGAGTGCACTTGATCCTTCTGTGTCTTTAATGAAGATATTAAATATCACTCATCTTAATACAGACTCTTGAGGGACACCACTTCTCAATGATTCCATTGTGTCTCTCAATGGTTCCAATGGGATCAATGATCCCATTGATCACATCCCCACAAATGTGACTGTCCAACCACTTTCTTAGCCATCTAACCATTCACTCATCAAATCCATCTGTCACCAATTTAGAGAGAAGGATATTGTGGAGGATCACATCAAAGGGTTCTTTCTCTAGATCCTCCTGTCTCTCAAATTTTCCCCTCTCTAGATCCTTCCTTCAAATAGTAGTTGTTTTGGGTAAAACACTGTTGAGGGAAAGGGATTCTCACCTAAAAATAATAATTAGAACACTGGATTATAATTAATATTTTATAAATAGAATGTTGTGATACGGAGGAAGCTGCCATGCTTTTTAAAGATTAAATTGTTGATGTACTCACACTGTACTCTCAATTCTATAGTAGATATCTTCTTTTTACTGCTTTTTTTCTAAATAGTTCCAGTGTATTGTAGTTATTTACAATTTTTTCATGGCCTCACATATTCTAGCTGATCTTTCTGTAGCTGTAAAAAGGGAGCGTATGTAGGGGAAGGGAGGTTGTTTCAGAACTGTTGGATGAAATACTTCCATGGTGCTGGAGATTTACTATGTCATGATCAACAAATAATTATTCCTTTCCACTGTTGATAGGGTTTTATGAGAGTAGGGTGGATATGATTCATTGTTTCCTTTGAAGTTGCCAACAAAATCTAGAACTATTAAGCATATTTTAATTATTTACCATTTGAGAGGTGTCTCTATGAGTATATTCAGGGCTTTTTGCAGATTGAGACAAGTAACAAACCAAACATATGGTGCAATTAACAATGGAAAAAGTGTGTTAGAGTTGAAATTCACAGAAATACTAGTTCTAGTGTTCCTTAAAAGGACATTGTAAATATAGTCATCTAGCCTTCAAACATAAACATGTCTCAAAATAGAAAGTCAAAGATCTTTGAATTGGGATGAAAATGCCTTTTTTTGTATGGTATCTTTTTTACCAGGATTGCAGATACCCATAATGTGTGTGACTTAGAAAATCTATGATGATGATTTTCCCAGAGTAAGGAAAAATTTGTTGACTTCATTCAAGGAAAATAATTTAAGTAACATTTTTTCTCAATAAACAGTGGCAAGGCAAGGCAGTGGTCTGTCTTCTCTCAATCTAACTTTTAAAATTCAGTTTTTAGTACACTGCAGAAAATGCTTTGTATTTGAAATATATGTATATTTTCCTGAGTCAGAAGTTAGGTTTGTTCATAAAAATAGAAGCTGATGTGAGAAGCTAACAGGTATGACAAAGATTTTGATCTGGAAAATTTAGATTTCAACTGTAGTGTGATCTTATCTATGAAACCAGAAAACTTTAGTAAAACCAGTGCAGATTCAAGAAAGACAGAAGGTATTTATATATCCTGGTCTGAAGTGAATTTCAATACCCAAATCTAAAACTGAAAATCTGCAGTTAGCTGCCATCTGACCACTGGATTAAGTAAGAAGATTTGGGCTTCTTATTTAAGTTAATATGCCCTGGCTACATGGAATTGCACTAGTGAACTTTTTCTGGACCATCTGAATATTGACCATATTGAAACTGGGAGTCTAGACCACATACAAGCCAGGTGATGTTCAGGAACAATTGGCTTCAGTGTATAATTTTAAGAAACTCAATCAGTTTGCAGTTTGAAAATACACCTTACACATGGTAACTCCTGTATGCTCCTATCAAAACATGGCTTTTGAATTAGTATCAAACTCCTAAAATAGACCAGTAGAAGAAAAATTTACTATTTTATAGAATGGCATGTTTTAAAAAATGTGTTTAATCTTTAAGCTTGGGCTTTGTTCCTTCCTTTAGTTGAGCAGGTTCAAGTTAACGCTGTTCAAAATCTGTCTTTTACACTGGTAGATGCAAGGATATTCTGGATGGAAACTGTGCTCTCCACTCTTGCTGTTGGAACTGCCAAAACTGAGATTTGCTGTGTCAAAGACAGATGCCTTCAGTCTGAGGAGTGAGAACACAGCAGTAAATTTCAAGGTTGTGGTCTCTTACAGACAGAGGTACTGCTTAAGTCCTGAGTTAGGAGGGTTGAGAATATAGGTAAAGGGCTGGTCTTTTCTACCTAAATGCATTGTAGGTGACTGCTTGTGGAATATAATAATTTTAGGTAGCTCACAGCTCAGGGCCTCACTGGCTTCTTCTAAAATAACCCATTTTCCCCATGTACTACTTAAGGAACCTGGAATAACAGATTTTTGATTTCACTCCAAGAATCAGAAACATAAAAATTATCTCCATTTGGCAGCTAACTTTTAAAGACTGACATTTCCTCCTGGTCATGGTCTTGTTGCTTGCTGATGGATGGCATAAAACTTAAAAATGCCAGAGTGACAGATATTTTTGAGGATTATATTTTTTTCTTGGATAGTGACAGAATCTGCTGAAAATGAACAGCAAAGACCCCAAGATTTAAATCCTGACCTGAATATTTTTGAAGGCCCATCTTTAAATTAGCATGGTTGTTGAACACAACATTACTGTTTTGTTTGTACAACAGTTTACATAACATCCGTAGCTTGGTGCTGCTTGCAGGTCACACAAATATCCACAAAGTACTGTAGTACAATATACCCATGCTACTTATCCATGAATTATTTAACCTGCAGCTCTTTAGTACAGTCCTTGGCTTGTATTATCTGTGGCCTTTCCTTGGCAGAGGCTATTAGTAATATTGAATGTAGCCCAACAGTATTCTAGCACTCGGATATTGGTTGCTTCTTTCTGAGACTTTCTAGTATAGATATATAGTAAGTTTATTTTAATTAATTTAATAATTGTTATTTGATGGTGTTTTAATAAACTGTGAATTCTCAGAGCATATTCTATTAACTTGATAGAAGGTATTGTTTTAGGTTTTTTGGAGTGCTATATGCACTGTGTATTTTTGCACAGTTGCTACCTTTCTTTTTCCTTTTGTTGGCTCTAAAAATGGTGTGTAATCCTGCACACTTTGCTGTTTGTTACCTGTCTTCAAGGGAAGGGGTGAATGTTGTCCCTTGCTTGTGGACATGGCTTGAGTAAATGCCATAAGATATTACAGAAAGATTTGTAACACTTAAATGTTGTATTATTTACAATGTGGTATTTTTACAAGATCTCAGTTATAATACCCTTTTCTGTTTCCATCTGTAAATGGGAATGAGAAGCAGTAATTAGTAAAGTGTCCTTTAATAAAAGGGAAAAAACAAGATCAGAAATGGCTTTCACAAATAATAGATGTTTTTTCTCCTTCAATTAAAAAAAATTCCAAGGAGATTGCTTTCTTTAGGCAGGAATCATCCTGCATCAAGAAATAATGGCTGAGAATTGAAGAGATGGGGGAAATTAAAAGCCTCCAAGTCACAAAAATCCTTCAAAGCAGACTTTTAACCACCACACACCTACACACGCATGCCCACCTTAACTCCTACAAACTATCTCACCAATTCAGTGAGAAAAGGTTAGCTAAGAGAAGGCAAGAATTTGGTGCTGCAAACCCCATGTTTTACCTGGCTTTACTGGAGAGGGTAAATCAATTTATAGGTTGCTAAAAATCTCTATCGTGAAGACTACTACAGTGCTATGAAAATATTGTGGCATTTTAAAACATGAAAGGTTCTTCTAGTGTACAGGGAGGGAGACCTTTATGAGTATGATTTGGAGACAAGCAGTCATGGAGCATCAGACCATTAATATCAATATTCTGCATTAAAGGCTTTAAATGACTGCTTCAAATCAGGTCATGAGAAAAACCACAGTTCCACACAAGGGACTTCAGCCACTGCACTATGCATTTGAAAAATTAGTGTTCAATAAAAGGCAGCAAAGTTGCATGGTCTGTGAGGAGAGTTTATATAGTTTTAAGTAGTAATGTGAGGATGCAGTACTTCCCTCTGCTTTTACAGACTTGCCAATGTGGCTATTGTTACTGACATCTTGACATGATGTTAGTTATTTAAAGTGTCAGATAAGAGTGGCTGATGCCATGGCACTGCAGTGCTCACATTTGTTGGAAAATTAGATGGTGATTTTTTTTAAAAAAAAAGGCCTAACCCCACCCCCCCCCAACAACCCAGCTGCTTAAGCCTCTGACTGCTTAGCTTTTTTTTTGTGCTGGGTGTATAATTTGAGTGAGCAGTAGTGAACATGCCTGAGGTGTTAAGAGAATGATGCGTTTTCTGTAGGCATGAATACACTTAAATAAAACAGGAACACCTTCCTGTCATTTGTTGTCTTCCAGAAAGAATTTTTAAAAGGAAATGGAAGCCAATTAGCCCGGAAGTTTAACCTCTTTTAGCTTAGCTTCTTTTATGGGAGCTTTTTAACCTTTTAAATAAATCATTTTCTTTCTTTTCTCCCCTCCCCTCTGAATCTGTTAGCAGCATTTCTCATGCTGGGCCCAAGGAGCAGGCTGCTTCAATTCAAGAATGATTTTGAGGGGATAAAGTGTACAAGATTTTGAATTCTTGCCATAAGTCCCTGGCAGACAGCCAGGAAACCTCAGAGGAATAGGACTAATGAAGGGAGGGTAAAGGAGATCTGGAGTGTGTGGCTGGTAATGCAGTATTCATTTAATTGGGAGCAGGTATCGGTGCAAACTTCTCCATTTTAATTGGAAAGAGAAGGAGGGTGTTAAGGAAGATGGAGAAAAATAAGAATGCATAAAGTTTTCAAGCTCAGGAGCCAAAGGCAGGCCTGTATATGGCAGAGAAAGAACTCAATTTAGGGCAATTTGCTTTGCAAGCTGGGCTGCAATCTCCCCTGGGGATAGGGATGAGGAAGAAAATGAAACCAAAAGAGAACTTGATAAAATCACCTAGCGCAGACAATCTCAGTAGAATAGGTTTTACTGAGTTAAATCTGCCCCAATCAATGTGATTCTTTTCATATAAGTTACAAATAAAAAGCCACAAGATTACAATAAAAATCGAGGATGTACTGCTGCTGATGTAGCACATGGGAGTCTTAAGGACTTGTTGTGGAATACAGGTTTTTTGCAACCATCGTGTTTGGTTTTTGCTTTGTTTCCTAGCTATGAGGGAGAAGCCCCTCATCGCTGCCTCCTCCCTAACCTTTTATTATCTTTAAACTAAGGTTAGTGGTAATGTGTGAACCTTACAGAGCATAATTTACAATGCTCTGCAAAGCTGAACATGCTTTAGTCCTGACTTGCTAAACCTGCAGATTTTACAGATACTCTTTTTTGCCTTTATACATGATGGAAGTTAAAATAAGGAAGAGACACTTCTCACCCATTCCACCTCTTTCCACCCATTTCCACAGCTGGGCATACAGAAAAATGAGAGTAAATACCTGCATTTTCATGATGCAGAGGAAAGGTGTTATGTTGTAATCTTCAATACTATACATATGCAGTGTCTTTCTCAGTACAGATACTTGGTGTATCAAGTGCTAAACAACTAGTCATTCTACTGAGGACTAGCCTGAGTGGATTCTCCTTTTATTCTCAGTAGAGTGTTAACCTAAATATTTGGTGTTTTACGACCTCCTGGGAAATGGCACTGTTATGAATGGTGAATACCTGAGGTGGTCAGCTGCTCTTTTGTTTGCACTGTCACACAACTGAGAAATATGAGGTGGTTCCTACAGTTGTATGGGGAGGTTTGTACTAGAAGAGAGATAATGTGAGATATGCAGCTCTGAGGGTCTGGAGGAAAAAGCAAAAACTGGGGAAGGGAAAATGCAGAACTAGGCAACAAGATGATGACTTGTAGTTGCAAAGGATCAGCTGTGATCTGTATCTGTAATTAAGTGCTTTTCTTTGTCAGGCTGCTGCAGCACTAATTTTACCTCATTAACTCTCCACTGGCAAAGGGAAAGGTACGAAGAGTATAAAGGGGGATAACATTGCTACCTGAAATGCACACAGCTCCTGGAATATGTGGGTATTGCTGGTTTTAGCTCTGTTTCCTAAGGATGCTTTCCATTAGCCTGCTGGTAAATAGTTTGTCCAGCCACTGGACATTCTGATGAAAATCTGGAAACCTTAAAAGTTTGAGGTTCCTACAAGTTTTGTGAAAATAGTTGGCTAAGTAGAGAAGAGAGACTCAACCTGAACATCTCTGTTGAGATGATTACAGCTCACTCTTATTCTGGAGGCAATAGTCAGTGAGAGCCAGTCCACAGATGCCAACCTCTACACAGGCTAAAGCAATGGGCAGCAGGACAGCGCAAAGACGAGGAGCTGATAGCAAACAAATAGCACCAGGAAGAAAAAGGCTGGGCTGGGAACTTACCTCTGCCTTGAGGACAGGGATGTTGAGAAGATGCTCCAGTGTAACCCCTGAAGCTTCTTCAGTGTCATCACTGTGAACTTCATAGACAAAATGTTTGGCTGTGCTTGCCTAAAGATGGCTTATGCACTGATTTCCAAAGCCATCTCATGCCTAACTGTGTTTCTGTATCTGTATGAATATGTGCTTGGAATTTTGAGCTGTGGCTGAATAGGATAAAGAGATTTTGTCACAACAATGGAGAATGACAATGGAATTAGGGGGATTTTCTAAAGAAGAAATAAAGCATTTTTGTATCTAGTATATGTATATGGTTATGAAACAAAAGATCAAATGGAAACAAAAGATCAAATGGAAACAAAGCATTTGTGTTCCTTTTGCATGAATTTCACATAGGTCCATCCAAATGTATGCAGAGAACTTACATGTAGAAATGTATGTGATGGTACAGATAAAACAGTGTATTTTAGTACTACAAAGACTAAATTCTAACTGAGGGCAAAGTTCTTGTTAAAATGTGTGTCCACAAGTACATGTGCCAATAGCATGTGGGTATATATATATTATTTTTTTATAAATAAATTTTATATCGCATTCAAATATTATTTCCTTTCTATTTAAAATAAATAAGGCAATAAGAGTACTAAATTTTACATATGACTCTAGCCCCTGCATTATCCTGTGACATTTTCAGGGACATTTAAGAGAGCTAATACATCATATGTAGCAAAAAAAAGATTATTTAAAGTTACAGTGGAAAGATGGGAGAAAAACCCTGTATTCTGTTAGTGATGATAGAAGTAATGGTGGAAGTGAATTTATTCCTTTCTCATCATGTTACTAAAAAATTCAAAATTATCTGTGATAGTAAGCTAAATTCTGATTTTGTGTAATGACTACAGCACTGTCAGACATAGCTACGTTTATATGATCTGACATGCTGTCTTTTATTTTAAACACAGCACTTGATGAAAAGACCGGGAGCGAAATTCTTGTCTTGGAGACAGCAAAGAAACAGAGCTCAAGTCTCATTTCACTGGTGTAAGTGAAAGGAAAATTTGACCCAAGGCTTCCTAAGTAGTAATTATGGAAAATTATTTTGACACAAGGTAAAAGATAGTCATACAGTTGTATTTTCCAGCATATGTGGAAGGTTTTAAACTAATTGGAATTTATTGAGACACAAATCCTGAAATTCCTTCAATGCTTTTCTTTTACATTAACAGACTGTAAAGTTCACTAACAGCAAACTTCCACCACAGATATTAAAAAAGAGTAAAATATTTTGTATCTGCAAAGAGCATCAACACCTTTAGTTCTGCGAACCCAAGAGTGAGTTTGAAGATCAATTTGGTGTCTGCATAGTTATGAGAAGAGATACTGGTAGTGAAAACTATAACTTTTTTGGTTTTATTCAGGTTTCAGTCATTTTGTCCTGTTTTGTTTTGCCTTGAACATATTCAGTTTAGTTTAACAGCACAAAATACTGTCCCTAATTACAGAAAGACTTTTCCTGCTTTTTCTTGTATATTGACATGTGCCTTAGCTTTAAAATCTCCCTCTGATTTGTTGTACTATTAATTGGCTGTTCTCTCCTTCCAAATGAGGGAACCTAAAGGATTCCTTCTTTATTTGAACAGCATGTATTCTTTCTGATTTCTTCAGTCAGTCTCTGAAATAGTAGAAATTGTCTCCAGCTGAGTATAAGGTGCTTTATCAACTCACATATCACTCCTGTAGGTGATAGGAATGATACCACTTTTGTCTTAACACTACTACCATCCAGTGTAGGATTTGTTAGCTATATTTACAGGTTAAAAAAACATTTGCTTTTTATATAACTATACATATGATTGCATTGACATTTAAATGATTGCCTTTCCTGTGGGTGATTTTCCATATGAATTTTCCTGTGGTGGGTGTAAATGAGCCCATTTGCTTTGGAATTACCCATCTGGTGCATCTGTGTCCATGCCTGTGCAGTGGACAGAACACGTGGCAAAATAAGGCTACATGGTAAATGCACCTTGAGTTTAAACCATATCCTACTCTTTCTAAGTCTTGCATTTATTCTGTAAAGCTTTTTCTGGATTGCTTTAAATCTTTTGTCTATGACTATTTTGTTATTATTTTTTAAACTTTTTATTCTGTTCATGATTTCCTTGGTGGATTTCTTAAACTGCTTCATAAATGGTAGCAAGTTATACTTTTATCAAATGGTCATACTACAAGTCTTTATTGTCTCAGAGATAAGACTCTCAGAAGATGCTTGGGGATCTGAATTCTGTTAAGAGAGGCAGAAGAGGTAAATCTGTGAGATCTATCTCAGATCTGAGTAGCTTTGAGCATCTGGGTGGTGTCCAACCCAGCCTTTTCTTCCAGCCAGAAAAAGGGTGTCTTACAGCTCAGTAACTATGTTAAGAGATCAAGCCCCTGTGCACAGCCTTGTGAAAACTGTTTTTCTAATGTCATACTATTCTTTGCATTCTTTGAACTTCCATCCTCAAGGGGATGGGAAGTACAGAGCATCTCATGAAACCTGCTTTTGAATTTCCTTCTGTGATGAGAAGGCAAAGGACAAAAAAACAAAAAGCCTGGGCCTCTTTACTTCACCAAATAAATGTTTAGTTGCTTTGAATTTTCAAAATACAGATTTTTTTTTTTTTTTTTTTTGTGTTGTGTAGAATATCCTATGCTTCCTGTTAGGAACTGCTTATGTTGCACAAAGCCCAGATATTTCATCTGACTTGCCACCAATTTTATCAGTGCCTTCGCTCACAGTTAGCTGGTGGTGGGAACTTTGACAGCTTTGCCCACACCTTTATTATTTCTGTTAAGATGTGTAAGTCTACATTTCACCTCTCTCCTGGTGTCCTATTAGGCAGTTTTCCTTTTTTTTCAGTTGAAATTTATTCCTTCAGCTACTTAGGCAACTTACTAGCTGCTGGCAAATGATGTATCAGAGCTCATACAAATTGCAATTTTCCTTTGATTGGTAAAAAGATGAGTAGCACAGTCTGCTGTTCTTCCTCCTTCATATTTTGATCTGGCACTTCAGGCAGGATGCTTATCCATATACGTCCAGGTCACAAAGCAGCCAGTCTCCTAAAGACACATCATTTGACATCTTCAGTTGCTCTTAGCAGAATAAAACTCAGCAGGTCCCTCCAAATTTTGAAGCAAGACTTCAGGATTCTTTTGGGCTTGTCAGGTTCTGTTCCTGCTCTGACTCTTAAATGTCCATACAGAAAATACAGTCATTGTGCAAATGAAATTGTGCAACTCTAATAAGTACCTCTGAAGGTGTGCCAAAACCTGTGACTCTGTCTTTACTGACTCTCTCCTCTCTATCCAAATGTGGGAGTTATTTAGCAAAGCAAATGAGACATTGTCAGGATTCTGGATACTCTGTGCCCTGAAGCTTTGTAATTGCTGACTTTTCACCATCTTAACCAGGGAAATGCAATACTTTGTCATCAGTATCTGCTGCAGCAGATGGTGGTGGCTTTGCTTTTGATTTTGAGGGTCAGAGAGACCTCTCCATGTTTTGGAAGGAAAAAGGTTTTATGAAAGCTAGAAAAACAGTGAAAACAAAATAATAGAAGCTCTTCTGGGCCTTATGAAAGCTAAAAGTCTTAATTTACTTTTTGCCTATGATGCATGGCGTCATGAGACAGTGAGTCTCCAGAAATGGTTTGACTGGCACTAAATTAGCTTATCAATGTTTTATCTGCTAGAAGATCCACTCTGATGGATGGTTTAAACCATTTTAGCCAATTAGATCATGACTGGGAAATCCAGAACCACATTCTTGAAATGTTTTTCTGCAATATTAGGTCATTCAGTATTGTTTTTGCAAGTTGGCAGGAGGAGATAAAAAGGTGAAGAATAAGTTGAGAAATGTCACCTTCCAAAGCCAATCTATGTCTGGATGTTTATTCTGGAAGAGTCTTATGAGACAAATTCTTGTATTAGGGCCTGGGGTTGTCAGAGCCAAGATGAAAACACCTCCTGTGGTTTGGTCAAGCTCACAAGGATTATCTGAACAGCCTCTTTGAGGAAGTTCTCGTTTGGTTGCCCTTAATGTTGTTATATGTAATCAATTGTGCTCCACAACAATTGGATGTTCTTTGGGATATACTGCCCCAGGATACAGCTAAACCTACTCCCCTTGCCCACTTCATTTGAGTCCTGCTAGTATTTTAACTGAAAGAAACAGGGACACCCCATTCCTTTATTCCTCATGTACAGAGGGGGAAAAGGTTCACTTACATGGTAATGCTGGGACTTAAGAATTAGGTCTATGTACTTTCAGCCACATGCATGCAGACTACATATGCCTCAAAGTGCCTCTTACTGTTAAATAACTTGTATAAACATTATCTACACAAGCACTAGGTTGTTAGATCTTAGCTTTTCTCTACTTTCAGAAGGCTTCTCCTAATCAAAGGGACTTCCAGAATCATAATCCATACTTCTGCTCTTAAGAACAACGAGGATATTGAATTCCTTCTGAAAGGCTGATTTTATTGAGAAATTGCTGACAGAACTTTATTCTACATGAGATTTTTTTTTTCCCAGCTTCCAACTTGACCTTACTCATGGCCATAGTATTTTCCTTTGCTCTTGTGCCTTCATCTTAGGTGCTGCTTTGTCTTCCCAGGTGAATTCCTTTCTAAATAAGGCCAGTTATTGCCCTTCAGACTCCATTCTGCTACTTAAAAAAATTCAGTCTTTTAGTTTTCTCTTAAAAGATCCATACTTTTCTGGTCAAGATAATAGCTCTTCTCAGCAGCTCTGTTAATAGTTCCCTCTTACTTTAATAAACATTAATAAACATATCAACAAACAAATGCTCTGTTTGAGAACACAGTCCAGTTAGCACACCAGTGACTTTTGGATATCAGGGTAGTGTTTGGCTTTTGTTTTTGGAGTTGTTTGGTTTGGTATTTTTTGTGGTTAGGGTTTTTATTTTTGTTTACTTTTTTATGTTGTTTTTTTTTTTTTTTCTTAGCCATGTTGTAAAGTGCCTCATTAATTGTTCAAAAGATGAAAATTTTTTTTCCTATGCTGTTTCCATCTGATGAGCTTCAAATTTAATGCAAAAATTCTTACTACACTGTTAGTGATTGACCTTGTACTCCATACAGTTAAATGTCACTCATTTCCATTATTCCAGTCCTAGAGATCTTCTAATTTTTTTTTTCTCGCATGATATTATAATTCTTTGTATTGAAAAATACCTTCAACATTGTCATCTGCATATTTCATCAAGCAGTTCTGATTTCTTTTCTGATTAAACAAGGTGGGCCTCAAGAATGAGCCATGAAAAATTTTAGCAGTCCCAGACAAGGGATAAATCTGTAACTATAACCCCTTTCTGTCTTGTATAATTAGTTCCCTTCCCCCTGTACACCTTTCCTTCTAATTCCCATCCTCTTCAGCTTCTCCAGTAATTTGCTGTGGCACTCTGCCAGTTCTTTCTCTTGTCTGGATAAGAGAGAACTACTCTTTTCTTTTGTCTCCTGAAAAATCAGATGTCTTAACAAAGATAGCTGTTGATTTAAGACTGCTTTAGCTACCCTTGGGAGCAGGGTGTTTTTTATTCTATATTCAATTTTCAAAATTTCTTCTGCTCCTTGTGTAATATAGAGGTTACCTTAAACATGAGTGGGGGAGGTGGAGCAGGAAACAATCCCAGCTGTGACCCAGGTACTTGCAGGCCTCTTAGATGGTTATTTTACAAAGTAAGTATACTGGGGAAATGGGGATCCCAACTACATAGACTTCACTGTAACGTCAAAGTTAGAAGTCCAGTCAATCAAGATACCTTTCAGGGAGTGGACATAAAATAGATGTCTGTGGCACGTGATTTCAGTCTTTAAGGAATTAAGGCTCCATGAAGACAACAGCCTGGTATAGTGAATTTGTATAACTTGGTCATATGTGATTTCTCAGTGGCCTTCTAAAGAGTGATTTTCCAGCAAAAACTCAGTTCCAGATTTATCAGTTCCAGATGCTTTTTGTAATCTCCTGGAATGTTCTGCGGCATTTTGCCTTCGTAATACACCTGTAAGCCATCTATCAGTGATCAATTATCAGGAATGTGCATAGTTTTGATATTTAATATTAGCATTAGATGATGCATGGCTGTTTTCTGTAAATGGTTGAAAGGGACTCAGATTCTGTAGGTTTATGCCCTAAAATTTTGAAATTCAGGGTAAAGTAATTGTTGAGAGAGGACTATTCTCTCAACGCCTGGATAATATTGCTGTGGAGAATTGCTGTTGACTGTATGGCAACCCTGAAAAACATCTTAATTTAAATATGATTCACAGGCCTAAGTTTGGTGGGGTAATTCTTGGCACATGAGTTCATAACTTCAGTTTTGATAAATCATTATTATTTAATCATTCATATCACAGAGTCACTGCAAATACTCTGCAAAACTCTCAGCTGCAGATGAACTCACTTCAGCTGAGTCACACCTGGAGTGTCCCAAACATGGCATTCAATCTTTACTGATTTTTTTTTTTGTTTCTTTTTTGGGGTTTTTGTTTGGGTTTTTGTTTTGTTAACAGAAGCTTCCAATATATAAAATTTTAAAAATTGTGATTTTAACTTTTTATTTTTGAAAAATGATATTGCCAAGAGATGTGTCCTATTGCCAAGAAATAATTGTACTGCTGCTTCCCTCTGTCCCCCTATATATTAATCAAAGTATTGTTTTTAGGAAAGTGTGTATTTATTTGTGTTCTTCACAAAAGCATAATAGGTAGAAATAATTTAAATGTTGTGTTATAATCACATTTAGCACAGATATAGCAAAAAATAACAATTTAACAGTTTTCCCTATGTTTCAGTTAACTTTTTAAACAATTTTAGATTTTTCAGATCTCTTTGAGACTGAGGAAACTGTTTCTACATCAAAGGAGAAAATAATCTCTGATTAAATCTCTGATTAATCTCTGCATTTAAATGAAGTTTCTTACAAATTATTCTGAATATGAAATAGAAAATCTCCCCATTCTATCATTGTTAACACATTTTATTCTAGAGAAAATTTCAGCTAAGCTGTTCTTACATTCTCTTTAGCATGAAATTTTCCAGAAAACCACACATCAAATTCCAAATTGGGAAGCAAATACTTTGTCAGACTGGGAAAAAATATTTTTCACCTACTCTAGGATTAAGGTAAAACTCATAAAAATGTTGTATCTAGACATTCTAATTTAGCAAAGTTCTTCCTATGATAGACTTTTCCATGCCCGAATGTTGGCTGATATTAAGCCCAGAACTTCAGCAGTCTCTTCACAAGGTTACACCTGAGCAGAATTCTTAAAAAAGATAAAAACAGTAAGTCCTCACTTGAAGAAGTAAGGTAGATTATGCAGAAATTGTTCAGAATCTTGTAACTTCCAAGGTGAGGGAGAGACCAGGGGTGGGGAGGTGCAAAGGATATTTGCTCCTCACTACTAGGACTACATGCTATGCAAGAATCCAGGCAATCAACCTTGGTGTCAAAAATTTCTGTCATCCATTCCTGTGATAGCTTCTGGTTAGTGAAGGGTATGTGTGATGGGTGGGTGAGTGTGTGTTTTAAAATTTCCAGTATGGAAATTTATGTATCAAATTCACTCCTTTAGCAAAAACACAATTGAAAGCATGCTAGCATTCAAAATCCAGTCTCACTTGTGGTTCTGAAGTGAGGAATAGGCAATCCTACCCAATTCAGAGTATTTCCTGAGTACTGTGGTAGAATCAACAGGAAGGGAAAAAACCCCTGAAATGTAGTGAGAAGTATTCTGTGTCTGGAGGATGTTCAGAATGGACAGTGATCCATGATGATGTCTACCAGTTTATATTTTGAGTGACAGTAAAGACTGGTCAGACATTACTGATATGAAATGGAAGAAATTTAAAAGGGGAAGAAAATAATTCAGTTTCCATAAATTCTAATAGACAATAACTGGACTTGTTAAGCACAGCAATATAGCTGTGGTCTTTGGGTTACTATGCTGTAATCCTGAGAAGTTATGGCTTCTTTTTTGCCCTAGGCCAGTGACATCAGTAGAAGATAGATGTCAGTAACTTTAGGCAAAATCAAACCATGATGGTCATTCACCATTTTTAATCATTATGTGATTGGTTATATGAATATTGCTAAGAAAAATTTTCCTCCATTCACTGCGAAAAGTATGGGATACATGAAAAAATATATTTTAAGGCTAATTGAAGCATTATAAGGATCTAAAATGTCAAAGCCAAGGGGAGAACTTCTGTTTATTAATTTTTTTTCCTTTATCAAAAGGATTCAGTAAAAATTTTCTCATACTGCTATAATTACCTAAATGTGTTTCTGGCAAAAAGACCTAAGTTTTTTTCTCATTCAGATTGTATTAAAATCTTCCTGCTGTCACTTGAGAGTATTGCTAAACTTCTACAAGTCTGAAGTCCTCATAAATGTTCTATTGGAAGAAATAGAACAGGACAGCTATCATTTATCTCTAAAATATCACTATAGATTTAGCACATTTAATACATAGAATACAGCACAACATTAATAAATTACACAGAAGAAGAAAACAAGATACTGCCAGGTCAGTGAAGTGTAAACAGTAAGAGGACTGAAAGAGAGGAAAAGAGGACTGAAAATAAAAATCCCAAAGAAATCAGTCTCAATCTATGCCTCTCTAGAAATCCTCTATAACATTTCAATCAAAAAGGGCTAAGTTCAAAGTGCAGTTGAGATAGTGTTAGAGATACTGTGGGAGCTAAGGCTGCACAGAAAGAAAATACATATCTGGGAAATTATTAATTCTTATAAAAGTAGTGTTTTATCCTTTGGTACTGTGAAACCCCACACAGGAGATGCATAACCCACCTTTCCTTATCCAGCTTCCTAAATGCATAGTGTATTTTTGTTGCAAATCCTCAGCTGTATACACTTGGGACAAGCAACTGCCTAGTGGCAAATAGTTCAGAGAAACAGCACTGAGGATCTGTATCTGGTAATTGCTCCAAATTCATTGTTACTCACTTGATTTTATACAGTCATGGCCAAGTCTTCCATCTGTCTCTGTACTCCAACAATGATTTCAGGACACTTCGAGCTGAAACCAAACTGTGTTGGGGTTTTGGGTTTTTTTTTTTTGGGTTTTTTTTTTTTTTTTTGGTTGGTGTCTGGGCTCTTACCATCACAGCCCTTGATTAAATGACAGCTTTTTGTTTTCATTGTCTTACCTTCTTTTCCTATTCAGTTCTTGACAGCTTTCCCTCTCAGCTGAATACTGTTATCACTTCTTTATTCTAATCCTCTCCCTAGCTGCCTATATTATCACCCCTCTGTTTCAGAACTTGGATACTTACCCTTTAATCCATTAATTGGCTTTTTACCCTCAGATCTCTTTGCCTCCTCTGAGTGCAACCTGACTCTCTCAGCCACCAAACACCCACTTTGTTCTCTGACTGTCTCTCCCTTGTACCTTCTGGCTCTGACTACATTTTGGTGCTACTTTCTCTTCTTTCCAGATAATCTTGTTCTTTATTTCCTTTCACAAAGGAGGGCTCTCTAGCTCAATATCACTTTCAGCACTGCCTCTGTTTCCTCCCTGTGTTTACATATTGCCTTTCTACATTGCATTTAAACAAGGGTAGATGTATATAACAGGAATAATCTCTGCAGCAAATATCTATGTTGCCCTCAGAATAGGTCCATTTCCTTATCAGGGTTCGAAAGTGTTGGACAACTTAATAAAATATGGGTTGTTACACAGCAAACATATTCACTTCAACGAGATTATCTTTTGATTCTGTCGGGTTTCTATTACTGTTTGCATGCAGTGGAAGTGTACATTTCTTAATGTTTTTTTTTTAATCGTGTACTCTTTGTCTGTAAAATCTGTTTGTGTTAAAAGGAAATACTTTGTCTGGTGGCACCATTTAGTCCATGAATAATATTGCTTTAATTTAAGAAACCCTGCCTACTTTTTTTTTTCCTTAGTCAACATTTGAAAATATAGACTATATTGCAAAGTGGCTTGCTAGTTGTTTTGTTTTGTCCTCTTTGAGGTTTTCTTTATATAGTGTGTATGAATACACACATTTGATATTTAGAAAAATAGGGAAAATTATCCTGGTGCTAATGTACACAAAGCTATTACACCCAGTCATGGTTAATAGCACTAAATGGATTTAGAGTGAGGAGTCTAGACTGCAATCCTGTCAGCATCTGCCCCTTCCCCAGTAATTTATTTGGGGTTTGCACCTGCAGGTGCTGAACTGGGACTAAATTCATACAGAATTTTTTGCTTGGATAGCAGGCACTAAAATAGTAACATTTAAGAAGAGGATTAAATAAAAGTAACTGCGTTACCATTAACTTTCCCTCCTGCATTGTTAATATTAAAACAATAGAATCCTGATTATCCAGGCTCTTCCCAAGAGGATCTCCTTCTCTAATTAACTCCCTAATCTATTGGCACCCTGATTATTAGACGTATCTTGTGCTGCCTGGAGTGTTTCATTGTTAGAAAGCTTTCATAAAATATTTCAGTTTTAGCTCATTCATTGGCTAGTGAACCTTGAATATTTCATGCAAACGTAGTAACACCTTTCCTTTCCTTTCCTTTCCTTTCCTTTCCTTTCCTTTCCTTTCCTTTCCTTTCCTTTCCTTTCCTTTCCTTTCCTTTCCTTTCCTTTCCTTTCCTTTCCTTTCCTTTCCTTTCCTTTCCCTTTCCCTTTCCCTTTCCCTTTCCCTTTCCCTTTCCCTTTCCCTTTCCCTTTCCCTTTCCCTTTCCCTTTCCCTTTCCCTTTCCCTTTCCCTTTCCCTTTCCCTTTCCCTTTCCCTTTCCCTTTCCCTTTCCCTTTCCCTTTCCCTTTCCCTTTCCCTTTCCCTTCTTTCCCTTTCCCTTTCCCTTCTTTCCCTTTCCCTTTCCTTTCCCTTCTTTCCCTTTCCCTTTTCCTATGCTCTGGAGCATTAAAGCCTTTCTGAAAAGACAGTAGGTATGAAAATTGTGTGAGAACAGCAGAATTGCAAAGGTAACTCTGCAGAGATGAGAAGAAATACCCTATTTGCCTGCCTCTCTGTTCCTATGTCCCATGCATGCCGTAAGTTGCAGCTGGAAATTACCTTTTCCTTCAGTTTTAAGGATATGCATATGTATCTCCAGGCATCTCCAAAGGTGGAAGGTTCTAACCCATTGTACCACACAGCCATAGAAATGGGAGTTTGGTTAGGACTTGTAAAACAAAAAAGTTTTTCTTCAGAGCCTTGTACATTCAGCCTTGTTTGTGTGAGACAGATGTGTGTGTGTTAAAGTCTTTTATCTCTAATAAAAGAAAAATAAATTGCCCTTTTCCCATAATAATTTTTTTTTCTAAGTCAGAATACACTTTACTCAGGGAATCAAACCAGCATACCTAGACAGATCTTTTGCTTCTTTTCACTTGGAAGAGCTTGAATCCTGTGGGAAACAGGGAAAGAAAACCAATTTAAAGATTTTTTTTCATCAAAAATTCTGTACCTAAGTCTTGGTTATATAGATTTTAAGTCTCAAACATCCCTCACTGTTTATTTGAGTAATGTTTTAATTTTGTTAAATGACAGACCCCTTATTCTTTGGGTTTTTTTTTCCAAATATTTTTAGCATTGGGCTATTCCCTTCTTTGTTTCATTCCATGGAGTGTCAGCATGTGCAGCTCTCTTAAGAGAGGACGCTTTCAGTTGCTCTACTTGAAGTCTGTCATCCATACATAGTCTTGTAAAGACCTATGATGTGCCTCTTGTCCTACATCTAGAAATGTGCCTTGCTGTGGTAGCCTTCAAGCAGATGCACATCAGTGTGTAGACCCTTTCCAACATGTTCAGCCTGGATCTGTCATTCATGCGTGTGCAGTTCACAGATGGATGTGGTGGCCTTTTTGTGGTCTCTGAAGTCTGTAAAAATGCATGCAGCCTTGCACTAATCCTGCTCATGTGTGGAGATAAAGGCATAGAAGGTGTTGATATAAATCTCTACAGGATCTCCCTCCAGTATTGACAGCAGCATATACATTTTTAACATTAGCAGGAAGAGCACCCTAAAAACTGTGTGCCAATCATGTAGTGAGAAAGAGACAGCAAAAGACAGAAGGGTAAGAGAGATCATAGCTGTAAATATGTGCTGTAGGAAACCTTTATCCATTGCATACAATGTATTAATTCAATTCATAGTAACCCTAAGATACCATTGGGGATGCTAAAAAGCTTTGTAAAGAGACAAGAGTTTTTCATGAAATGAATTTATAATCTTTGAAATATATTACGCTCCTCCCTGCCCCCACCTCTGGCTGATCTTTATAACAGCTTGTATAATTCAAGACTGATTTGTAACTTGGTCATTCATAATGCTATTTATTTCTTATTCATTCTTTCCTTCTTTTATAACTATTTCTGAATTTCATGGACTTCTCATAAAACACTGTAATGCTAATGCTAAGGGTAATTTTTTAAAGGTGCTTCAAAAAATATAGATGTTTAATATGCAGCTGCTCTCCTAAGGGGCGAAAAGTTTCTTCCTGCCATTTCTTTCAAATTCTGTATTAAAAAAATCTTTCATTTTTTCCTTCAACTGTCAATATTTAAGGAAGTACCCTTTCATGTTTTCTCTAATCCTGTTAAAAATAGTAGGCATCTTCTGTATCTGTGGCTAGGCATACAGCATAGTGCAAAATAATCTAAACACTCAAGGTTTGTTTGCAGATTTTCTCTAATGAAAAAGGCTTAAGATATATAATGAGACAGCCCCTCTGATACAGTTAATCAGTATCCACACAAGTTGATCCCTTGAATGCATTACATGATTCGTAAGAAATTGCTTAGTACATAGGAAATTAAGATTGAGTAATATTTGCTGATGTCTAATTTTTCAGCTAAGAAATCTAATACTTTTAAGGAAGAAGAGGGGTTAGAAGTCCTCACTTATGTTCCTCTGCTCTCTGCAAAATAGGATCTTTAAGACACAGCTACATTGTAAAAAGATTTCCAAATACCCGGAGAAAGGGTTCTTTCATTCAGTTGAACATCAGAGGATTGTGGCACCATGCCTAAATTGTAAAAATATTTTGATTTCAAAATGTGTTTAATAGGTTATACTTTTACAATCACAGCTTAATTACTATGTCTAGTCTCAAAACAGGTCTATGGTAATAAGTGTCTCACTAAATCATTGTCTTCACTATGTCTAAACTGTCAGGGTGGGGATTTTTACAGATGCCTAATCAATATATAAATAAAAATCCTCTTAAACCTCTCCATGGTGCTAGTGAGCAGTAATGTGCTTTAGAAATCAGTAGTTCTTCAGCCCAGGTCCTGTTTTATTTTGCATGGGAGTAACTGAAAGGAAAGAAGGAACACCACATCCTTAAGCAGGCTTGCAGAACGCTTGGTCAGGACACCTGGCTAACAGGGAGGAAAGGTGCTCAGACCTGCAGGGAACAGCAGAGGAAAATCCTTTTTCAGGGGTAGTAGGTGTTTTGTCATACAAGTGTGTTTAGCACCTATCCTGACAGGGTGGCTGTGGCAAGAGTGTTCAGCCAGAAATCATTCCATCACTCCATCACTGTGGCAAAGGTCTAAAGCAAAACAAAAGTGGAGGTGTGGGGGAAGTCATTGCTGAACTTGTTATTTTGAAGGAATAAAGTTTGGAAGAATTAAAGTTACTGCTGATGTAATACACATACCAACCTCTTTTGGTCTTTTAAATCTTCACAGCTCTCTTACAACAGGTTATCTTCATGTCTAGAAAATGCAAATCTCTGGGCTCCTAAGAGCAACTGAATAGGGATATGTATTTCATCTTAAAACAAAGAGGGAAGAGGAAGAAAAAGAAAAAAAAAGGAAAAAGTTATTCAAAGGATTTTGGAAACAGGTGTTCTGAATCAACATTAATTGGATTTCAGTTAATTATTTCTTATACTTTAGGGATTATAGGAAAGGAATATAGGGGAAAAAAGCAAGAACAACTTCTCTGACACACTAATTGCTCTGATATTATTTAAACCAAGCAGCCCCTCATGCCTTTCACATACAGCCTACAAAAATTGGTCTCCAGATGACTCTTACAGAGGCTAGTGAATAAGGATGAAGTAAAAAAGAAAGACACAATCTTTGGAAAACACCTTTACTTGGGAGGGTGGTCACAAATTTAGTCTGTTATACTTTATCCCTGGCAGTGTGTGATCTATGCACACAGTTCAGAAGGGCTGACAGAGAAAGAGTGGATGGAAGATAGGATTTTGACTTTTGGCTTTCTGCTTTTATTCTTCATGGGAATGAGGAGTCTCCTTTTCACCCAGCATTGGCACTGGTATAACAATTGATATGTAAAATTGTATATGGAAAGGTTTAGTTCACCTCTGAGAACCAACTAATTACAAAATTAAAAGAAGTGGGAGACAAGATAAAATGAGATTTTCAAAATTATTATAAATTGCAGCAGTCTAAAGAAGTTTTAAAATTTAGGTGCAAGTAAGGTGCAGATGGTTTTATTATTTTTTTTAATTTGTTGTTTAGTTTGTTTGTTTGCTTGCTTTATTTGGGTTTAAACTTTAACTTTCTGCAAAATTTTCGTTGATCCCTCTTAGTTTTAAATTGATCAGGGTGGCAGCAGATGTGACTCTTGGTAGTCTCCTCTCCCTGTCCAGCCTGACAGAAGTGAATGATACTTGTGATAAAAGCAACAGATTTTCAAAGTTATTTTTAAACTTTAATATGATAGAATAATCAGAGCTTCTAGTAAAAATTAAGATAATGTTTTATGTGTTTTTTGCCTTAATTATGTATATTTGAAGAACTCCCCACCTCATGTGTTTGAAGTATACATGAAACTTGTCACTTTTGAACGGGAGATGTAGTCAAGTTACATGTGAAATTATTTACACAGCAAATTTTAAAAGATTTTGGAAAGCCTAATGAAACTTGCCTGAAGGCAGTTAGAATTTGCATTCCAGCTTCCTGCATGTGTGACAAGTTGCCAAGTATCTCAGTTTTAAATAAAAATGGAAGGGAATTTCCTACCTTCATTAGTTCTTATCTGTAACTGAGGTATATTACTAAGGAGATATACCAATGCCCACTATATGTGTCAGCATATTTCCCACCCCTACAAACAGATGGGAACATAATTACATCACATCTACAGTCACTCATTTATCTGGCTTCTGTACATATTTGCATAACATCCTGACAGGAACTTTAAAGAGCTGAGATTTTTAAAGAGCTTATGAAAATATTATTCTTAAATTAAAATTATCTGTTATAATCCAAATTTCTACCACACCTGCAAGAAATTTGTAAGAACAGATGCTTTTGTTACTGCTATGAAAGCACAGCAGAAAGCAGTGGAGAAAAGAGTGATTTCATGTGTTGGTAGCCTTCAGAGTATTGGCCAAGTATCTGTATTGTGCTAGCTGCTCTTATTTATCTCTTTAACCCACAGCATTTAGATGGCATCATTTCTCATACTGTGCAGGTGATGGTACTGCATTCTGTAGAAAGAGAGTATTTCTCTATCAAATGTCACTATTTCTAACAGACAACAAAGTGCAAAAAAAATCTTGAAAATTTTGTTCAATAACTTTAAAAAGATAGAATTAAACATATGATGAGAAATTATGAAAATGTCTGTAAGCTATATATGCATCAGTACTCAATCATTGCTTTGCCAAATATGGCAGTTCATAGTTTTTCTCTTGGTCACCAGTGTTTGGGCTCTGTTTTTTTTCTTTCTTTTTTTTTTTTTTTTTAATCTACTGCATGCAAGCTTTATTCTTGCTTGTAGAGAATGAGCTTTTACTTTGCAAATGAATATGGAAACTTTTCCCTCTTGTTAAAGAAAAAAAAAAGACACTCTAAAATTCTGTTTCAGGTTTTTTTTTTTTTTTCCCAAATCAATTCCCTCAGTATCAGGTTGCAGGAAAGTATTTCTTAAATTAAATATTCAGTTTGGAGCCCAGATGTGCTTTATGCTCTTTTACGCTGTACATATCTCATCACTAGTGGCATTTTAATGCTCAGAGTTCTGCAGCGTTTTTTTTTCCTACCTCGCTTTTTCCCTTTGCTTCCCCATCTGACCCTTCTGACCTTTGCTAAAATCTCCACCATGGTGTATAGGTGATAATTGACTGCTTTCTAAAAGACACTTTTTGTATCTGCTGAGTGCTGCTTGTTTGAGATGTGAACACATTTTATGGACAGACTCAAAGCCTGGTTGTGCTCAGTCATATGTGCAAAAAAATACATTGTTAGTTGTCTGTAATCCCTAGCCCATGGTGGTTTTCTCCAGTTTATTTGTGAGATGAGATGTGCTTATTTAATCACAGAGCAGACGCGGGGCCTAAGGGCCTGATCTAGAGCCCATTGAAATCAACTGGAATCCTACTGGAGGTTTTAATGGCTCTACATGTTTAGATAAAACACCTGACTCATTTTTATGAAAACTAAACAAACAAATGAAAAGCAACTTACTTTTTTCTTTCCTCACTCCTTTGCCATTTGCCTCAGGAGGAAAATCCTGACCTGTACTCTAAATACAAAGAATTTTATAACCCCCACCTGACAACTATTCTGTTAGGAAAGTGTTGTAATAGCAAGCTGTAACATAGCTTTATAGCACTGGGGTGGCTACAGTACCTTTTAGCACTATGAAAATTTTCTGATAATACTTTGCATGGAAAGGTTGCTGTGCTTGCACAGAAAACAGTTTGTACGCAGTATGGTCTTAGGACTACATGCTAAATATCTGTGTAGTCAGTGTAGTCTATTTGTGAAATATAGCAGGAGAAAATATTTATGAGCACCACAGGACATGAAGCTCAAAGTGCAGTCATTTCTAAATGAAAATTATGTGACAGTTCATCAGTATTTAATGCTAACATTGCTTGATCTAGACATAAAGAATTTAGCAGCCATTTATCATAACATACAGTACTGTTCTTTTCCTGATTTGCTTAGAATACATTGATATTTTAATCTCAACAGGAGCCACAGGTCTAATTTTAGCTATTTAATGAAAGGAAAATCCAGCGAGAGAGGGATTTTTCACATGGCTATTAGAAGCCTACTCTCACAACTTGAATTGGTTGGTCTTTTTAATGCGCGCTCCCAGAAGCCACTGCTTGGTCCCTGCGCCAGATGCAGGTGTTCCCTTGTGCTGTCAGCCAGGAATGATTAATGAGGATTTGCCCCTACTGAAAGCAGTCTTTGGAGCATTGTTCAGGGCATCTGTGGAACTGTCGGGGGAGACAAGGACACAAGTGAACAACCAATTATTTGGCCATCACTGAGGCAGCATGAAAAAGACATCAAATTGGACAGAGGAGCAAAGCTTTTGTTTCATGATCATATTTTTAGGTGTTAATAGTAACAGAAGAATTCTACCTGTTTTGTTTTTTTTCAGGGAAGAGGGGAAGGGCTCAAGCACTGCTTTGAAGCTTGGAAAAGATGTGCAAAAGAAACAGAGACAGAAACTGATCACAGTCCTTTAAAAGTGTTGAAGGGAGGAAAACACACAGAATTGATTTCTTGGTGGTTGCACCATGTGTAAAAAGAAACACCGTTTTGCTCAGCTAGCATTAGGGAATGAGGGCTAAGAATTTTGTGAAAAGGAGGAGGATTTCTTATGCAGGAAGCTTCTTAATAGCTGCCCAAATACAACAGTTCAGGAGCCAGGGCTTTGACACGTGGCAGTGCAGGCAAGTGTTACATTAGGATTCTGAAAAAGAAAATGTGAGGAAACAAAACCAGAAAACATTTGCAAGATTTGGTTCAGCGTTCTTCCTGCATCCCTCTTTCTGTCTCAAGGAAAACACGTTCAGGTGAAGAAGAGTGAAGGAAAAAAAGAGGAACAGAACTAAAAGTGCTCTGCCTGGGCTTAGACTTCTGCTTTTTTTATTTACCAAGATTTGTGATTAGAAATACTAATTTTAAACTAGAGGGAAAGGATTTTCAGAACAATCCAATTACTGAATGAATTATTTGTAAAATACATAATATGCTCCATCCTGTCAAGCCTCCTTTTACCACAGTGTTAAGAATAAAAAAGTTAATTATTATAGCTTAATTCTAATGAGGACTATAATGTTTTAGTGACTAATAATAGATATAGAACAATTTCTACTGAGGTATTGTAATTAATATTTATAGTGGCTAATTCCTAACCTCAGAAGTTTCTCTGCTCCCACACATTCATGCAAGAAAAGGAGTTTGGATCCTGAAAAAATCACCAATCATAATTCTAAGCTATTCGTTTAGAAATAAATAAATTTATGTTTCTATAATTTATATAGAAACTAAAGAAATTTATATTTCTAATTTAACAGTTTAATTATATTTGTGTACCTGGATTTAGGTTTATTTTTTGGGGATTTTTTCAGATTATTTATCGCTGGGTGGCTGCAATTTATCAAGGAGGACTCGTGGCATTCATAAAATTCTTTGAATCTCTGTACATAAAGGCTAGTTTCCTTACCCAACTGGCTTTTAGGAAGTTTTAGCAAGCAAAAAGTTTTTGCTTGCCTCACATTTATAATGAGTTGCCGCAGGTAGAAATTTTACTTATGATATTCAGATTTTTAAAATTTGGCATCTCAGTGTCAAATGGCTGGGTCTGAAACCTGAGCAGTCAACTGCTGTTTCTATTTACTATAATAATTTTATTAGAAACTAAATGTTCAAAACAATAATTAAAAACGAAGTATTTAATAGCCACTTAAGAAAAAACAATGTAATACACATGCAAATAAAGCCTTTGTATTTAAAGAATATCACAAATTCCTTTATACCACCCATATGAGAGTCTTGATCAGAAGGAAATCACTAAACAACCTAAGAACCTTTAGGATATTCCAGCATTTCTGATAATTGTGCAAAGTGTACTCCAGAATTTTATGTTGGGAATAGAACCATACAGCCCTTGAACTGCAGTACTGCAGGTCTGTCCTTTCCAGGAGTACAGCCCTCTGTTACTCTTTGCAAAGGGCACTGACACTTTAAACAGAGCTTTGTCCCTTCTTGCCTTTGGTATATGTGCTGGAACATACAGTGACTTTATGAGCAGCTATAACTTCAGTGTACAGACACACTCAGCTCTCCTTCCTTCTCGTCAGGAAGAGACAATGGCATCAACAATGTGGCTCTGTGTCTGACATTACTCCATGGAAGAACAGTCTCTTAGACTCCTCCTGGGCATGATAGAAGTGATGGAAGTATTTCCAGGAAGTAAAGGAATGATTATAGCATCGCTAAAGAGGATATTTGCTTGTGACTGTCAAAGTACTCAACTGAGTTTTCTAATCCTAGATATGTAATTAGAAAGGAAACTTCCTGCTGCCACAGACCGAGCTGAAGACTGCTCTTTTTCCTGCCAGATATAAACATTGCCACAGGTATTCAGTGGTTGCTCATCACTCTGTTGGATTACTTCAGACTCTTCTACTTGGACTTGTCAGCTGGAGACAATAGAAACATCTGACATTACATCTTGAAGAGGAAATTTCTGAAAAACATAAAGCAGGGCACAGCCTGTTATTTACATGTGCCAGCAGTGTACAGCACTGGAATGTCCTCCAGGATGTGAGCATTCTCTCCAAGTCTCCTGGTGGGTGAACACCTTTGGGATGGAGTTCCTGTGAGCTCTCATGGGTGGCCCCATGTGAAAAAGGTCAGGACAATACTTTAAAAACAGGACTGAATCTTTGGCCTGAAAATAGGGATAGGATTTCCCAGGTAGTGCCCATCATGGGAACCCCTTCTTATATGCCATTTCCTCCAGTACAGTGACATCTCTTCCATCCATTACATTCTTCTGCAATCTGCATGCTTCTCAATAATAATTATGTTTCTTCCAGTTCTTGTGCTCAGGTTGATGCATGCTGTATTTTGATGATTTCCCTGTAAACTCTTATGTAGGTATTTTCATGATACTTCAATGAAACCATCAAAATTTAAATTCAAAGCAAACCAAAAGCAATGGGGAAGAACATATGGAAAGGGATAAACCCAATAACATCTTTATTATGAGTGTTGCTTGTTCAAAACATCAGCTTTGATTTGGCTTTATCTACTGCATATTTATTTCACAAAACTATAAAAAATTCTGAAGCTGTCACTTATGTTTTTACAAGGATCTCTAATACTCTGTGGACTGCATAAAACTATGAAGTAGTGGATTAGTAGGAGGTTAGTACCTGTGAGATTATTTTCTTCCATGTTCTCATGGATCTTTGCAGTTCTTTTGATGAAAAAAAAGGGTTTTTTTCTGTAAACAGCATTGCTACTGTAATAGGTTCTTAGGGAAAAAAACAAGCAGAGAAAAATAATTAAAGCTTAAATAAATATTTTTTAGCTTTTAGTATCTAATATTTAGCTTTCATTTCATGCTGGAAAGAATGAGGAATGTTAGAAACATGCTATGATTATGGGTGAGTGTTTACTTCTTTTATTCATGCTATGTGAAGTCTAACAGCAGCATGCTCAAGGATTCAGGAGTGTCAGGAGTTGCCTTTTGACCATCAGGATTTCTCCCTTTGTCCCTTCTTTTGCTAGTTTAACACAGCCTTTACAACAACATAGCAGTTGTCTGCAGGAGGCTGCAGACAACTGGGGCAATGTCATTAGAAACTCAGCACTGGTTGTTAATGAACCATTTGATAAAGCAGAAGAAATTCTCTCTGCTGTTTGCACTAACTGCAACAACAACAACAAAAAGGACAAGGGTAAAGCTTTGGATGCAAAAATATTCCCCTTTGCAGGAGCAGTGTGAATCAGCATGCACATGACCTGGTATAGGGATAGGCAGGGTGGGCAGGGATTTTGCAGATGACATTTCTATATTGATTTTATAAAATAGTGCTGGTCTGTGCTTAGTTTGGGCTGCAAAAACTGCAGTGTGAACTACTTAAGTTCTGGCTTTTTGGCAACAGAGAATTGTGAGGCTAAATATGACTTCAGTTCCTTTACCCTTGATAGCTGATTTTTGCACCTGAAGTCCCAGAACTAACAGTTTGGTAAGTTTGTGCTCACACATAGGTATGTATTCACTTATAAAATCTATTTTGTCCAAAAATCCATCTTATAGCCAAAGAAAACTATCTACAGGTTTTATAAACATCATTGCTTTGTTCAGCTTTTATTTCTCTTCTGTGCTTAAGAGCAGGTTACACTTAGGACTGATGTGTGTGGTCAAAGGGCTTTTCTTGCCTTATAGCCCCCAGATGGTTTTTTCACCAGCATACTTCCCCACCATTTCTTGACTTTCTTCTTTCTAGTCCCTCATGTCATGCAGGTGTTTTTGAACTCTTAACACTACCTTGTACACATATTCTTTTCCCTTTTCCTCCCTCCACCTCCTCACATGCTCCATTCATGCATTCCCATTGCATCCTATTTCAACCCATACACTTTTTCCTATCTTTTTTTCCCATGCCTTTGTTTTTCTTCCATTCAACTGGGAAAATTATGTTCTTCACACCTAAGGAAGCAGTTCTTTACTAATAATGGTGGCATTTCAACATGTATATTCACATATATGCTGGAAATAACAACATGGTTAAGGGCCACTGACTATTTTTTTAGGGAGAAGACCTTTAAATTAAGAGACTAAATGTTTGTAATGTAGAATGATTTAACTTAAAATTATTTAGTATCAGAATATGAATAATACAAAATATTTTTCAGTCTTTGGATGGATTATGAAGCTTCACCTTATATATCTTAATTGTTACCTTTTTTTTTGCATTTGTATGAACTGCCAAGGTTTACAACTTGTGTGTATTCACTTCAGTATTAAGTTCTTGACTGCTTCAGCTTATTTTATTGTCTTTTGCAGTGCTGTGTTAATAGCAAGCATAGCAACATCAGTTGCATACATTTGTTTGAATACTACCCATCATATGATCCTTACTTAAACCACATTTTAGCCTATCTTTGGAAGCTTTAAAAATCCATACAATGCTCACAATTCATATTAGAAGTAAAAAATGGATGATCAGATTATTTTGGTGAAATAAAAGATGTAATCCTTAGTTAGAAAGAAAAACACCATTTGAGCTGGGATGTAGATGGTTAAAAGAAGTGGTGCTCTGTCATAATTAACGGAAAAAAATAGTACAGAAAGAGTATTTCTACTGAACTACCAGAGCCTAGCATTTTCATAAACCATAATCTTGATGTCAATTCTTGAATATTAATGAAATGATGATTTTAAGAATACCAATATAAAAATATTTGAGATAATGATTTCTGAGGTTTGTATTGCCCCATTCCACCTATCAACCAATAGGAAGTCAAAGAACATTTTAAGAGAAGTTTATTAAAGTCAGTTGCATTTGAAAAGACTGTCTATTTCAGGAGTTGCTTCAGGCTCTTCCCCTATGGATATAGCTTATCTTTGTTTTCAGAATTGCTGAAGCCAAAAGTACAGTCTGTAAGTTTGAGTGAACTTTCTTCACCTAATTTCAAATCTGCTTGAACTTAGTGACTTTGTGTATTTGATTTAAGCTTCTTGGAGATTGCATTCAATAAAGGAGAAGAGTACAGGTGAAGGGATAAGAGACAGAAATAACCAAGAAAAAAAAAAGCTTTATATATATATATATATATATATATATATATATATGTGTGTGCTACGTGTGAATTACTTGCTTCTTTTTTAGTATATTCTGTGTTTTGCAGCATCGAAGTTTTCTGTGGGAAAAAAAAAATAAATCAAGTAGTCCTTTTTGGTCTTAATAGAATCATGCACAATGTGTTTTTTCCTTCATCAGCTACAGCCTTAGCAGACAACTAGATCTTATGATTGATTTGTCCAGCCTTGCAAGATATTCTTCCAAAAGTGAATCATGGTATGCCAGAAGACACATGAAATGGACAGATCTATGTAGTTCTTCTATTGTCTATGAAAAAGTCTGTCTATTCCTGATTTTAATCACACCCATTTAGTGGTCAAGCTAATTCACCCTGCCAGCCAGATGATCTAGTTTGGTGTCCACAGCTGTTATTAAAGACTGGAGGTCAAACCTTTTATCTGTTTTTTCCAAACTCAGTGGGACACAGTTTCTTGCTCGGAGTCTTTGGAACGAGGCCATAAATCTTATTGCTAATATCCCAGTAGGCAGTAACATGTCTTTCTACAGGCATATCTTCAGAATTTTTCCAGGCTCTGTGAACATAAATAAAAACTTTTGAAAATCCTGTGGGGTTTTTTTTTTATTTTTATATCTGTCATAAAAGTGTCTCCACTTACTCAAAGCCTAATTGTGAATTGTCAGCACATAGCCTTCCAAGATTTTGTCTTAATTTTCATGTCCATAAAAAAAGAATATAATTGAACCATGCTAACAATTTTATGCCTGCTTGTTTGTACAAGTAGTTTTTTGTGACATAACCAGTCTACATTGCTTGTAATAGTTTGGTAATATGCCAGAACCACTAAAATACAATGCATGTGGATTTGGGGAATGCCACACAACAGAGAACTTGCTTTACCTAACAGTAATCCTTGGATAGTGAAGAGCAGTGATTTTCTACCTAGGTCTGAATTGATGGACACAGACACAGAGCTGTGGTCAATGACTCGATGTCCAGATGCAGCCCAGTAATGAGTGGTGTCCCTCAGGGCTCTGTCTTGGGACTGGTGCTCTTTAATATCTTCATCAGTGACAGAGAGAGTGAGATAAAGTGCACCTTCAGCAAATTTGCAGATGACCCAAATCTGACTGTGCAGTTGACACACCTGAAGGATGGGATGCCATCCAGGGGGACCTGGACAAACTCAAGAAGTAGGCCTGTGAGAACCTTCTGAGGTTCAACAAGTCCAAGTGCAAGGTGCTGCACCTGGGTTGGGGCAATCTCAGACATGAACACAGACTGGAAGAAGAATTTGTGGAGAGCAGCCCTGCAGAGAAGGCCTTGGGGGTTTTGATGGACATGAGCTGGTAGTGTGCACTCATGGCAGGGAGCCAACTGAATCCTGGGCTGTATCAAAAGAGGGATGGCCAGCAGGGCGACGGAGGTGATTCTCTCCCTTTTCTTTGCCCTCATGAGACCCCACCTGGAGTGCTGCATCCAACTCTGGTGCCCCACATAAGAAACACATGGACCTGTTAGAGCAGGTCCAGAGGAAGCCACAAAGATGATCAGAGGTCAGGAGTACCTCTCCTGTGAGGACAGGCTGAAAGAGCTGTGGTTGTTCAGCATTGAGAAGAGAATCTTCTCTCTTCCAGGGACACTTCACTACAGCCTTTTAGTACTTAAAGGGTGCTTATAAAAAAGAGAGAGAGGGACATTTTACATGGGCAGATAGTGATAGGAGAAGGGGGAACAGTTTTAAATGGAAAGAGAGATTTAGGTTCGATGTTAGGAAGAAATTCTTTACTCTGAGGGTTGCAAGGTACTGAAAAAGATTACACAGAGAAGTTGTGAATGCCCTATATCTGGAAGTGTTCAAGGCCATGTTGGACAGGACTTCGAGCAACCTGATCTAGGGGGTGGCATCCCTGCCCATGCAGGGAGTTTTGAAGTAGATGATCTTTCAGATCCCATCAAATCCAAACCACTCTGTGATTCCAAGATTTTAAATCCTGAAATCCTGTGGAGAGCACTACATGACTTTTGTGGTAGCTGCAAAAGGTGATTTGAAAGAAGCTTTTATGTTACACCACGGTTTATGTGAAATTTGGCATTTACAGGTCAAAACCAATAAAGCCACCTGTGTGCAACTGTAAAATGGCTTATGCTTTGCTTTGTCTCTAAGCATTAATTTAAGATCTAAGGTTTGCATTGCCTAGAGCCTTTGTGGATACCATGAAAACTCGCTTCATTTTTTTTTCTGTTATTGAGCTGACAGCCAGAATAAATGTTGATTATAAAGTTCTTTCCCACTCCCTACTACTGCACTTAATGCATCCTGGCCAAATGAAATTACATGGTTGCATAATAGAGGTACCTTTATAACATAACTTATTATAATATATTAATATTATATAAAAAATTCAAAACTTATAATGTAAATTTATTACAATAAAAAGGCATTGCAAGAATAAAGATGTTTTAAAAGAATGGATTAATTGTGTATTTGTCATAGCATTAGAAATCTTGTAATCCCTATGCAGGGCCCAGTTGGGTTAGTCTACCCACATAATCCTTATTGTACCCTGCAGACGACTAACCAACTCTGATTCACACTATTTAATTAACTGCTTTTAATTGTAGTTGTTTTAGCAATCCTCAGCTTTGGTTTTTCTGACACACTGGTTACTGTGCAGTCAGTACTAAGGGTCATCCCCTGGTCTCTTGGGGGCTTTTGGGTTTTTTTGGTTGTTTGGTGGATTTGGTTTTGGGTTTATTTTGGTTTTTGAGGTTTGGTGGTTTTTGTTTTTTTTTTTTTTTTTTTTGGTTGTTGGATTTTTTTTTTTTTTGTCAGAAGTGTCTCATCTCCCATAGGTCTCTATGACTATCTGAAAGAGTCACCTTCCCATTCTCCACGCAGACACATCTTTTGCACTAGTTCATTTTCCCTTTCCAGGGTCTCCACTGCTTCCAACAACACTACAAGAGAAGAACCAGGTCAGGAATTATATTTCACCACTCTGTCCACATTTAATTATCAATGATGAGTCTTTCACATTCACAGCAAGATCCTTGGAATACCTTCTGAAGAAGAAAGAAGCAATGAGACAGGGTTGCTATCACAATTCTTTTGGCTCAAACTGGAGGATAGGCATTGAGTTTGCCTGTAATCCCTGAAAATTAGGAATTTTTTTATGCTTTTTCTTTCAGCAAAGGATTAGTTGGTGACTTATTCTTTCTAAATATAAGAAGGTAGCTCAGATTCCATATCTCCTCTGTTAGGGAACCAGCTGGCCTGGTGGACAATGAGCAACACAGTGCAGCTGTCTTTGCTCTAGTACCACATTTTTTGAACTGAGTCCAGAAAGATTTTTTTTTATCAACTCTGTTCCATAATTGAAAAGTAAAAAAAGTAAAAAGCAAATTTTCTATCTCTCCTTCTTTTCTATAAGTCTTCAAAGGAGTCTACAGTGCAATGTAACCACAGTGCAAAACACCCACAGCACTGTATCCTAAAATGCAATTAGCTCTGAGAAAGAGCTGTAACCATGAAGTACACATTTTAAAGCTTCAAGGAATACAAATGCTATTTTTCAAAATTATTCTTTATTATGAAGTAATTGCTTAATTTTGATTTTGCCTTAGCACATGCTGAGAAACGCCAAGTAGACTGCTGTATTGTGTGCTGATATTCTTCTATGAATTCCTGCTGAGACAAATATTAAAGCATATTTAATACAAATACACATTTATTCAATGTATATGTTCATATAAATACTAAAAGCAAGTGTTCTCAAACTTCTATATTATAGACTGAAAAGGACTTGAAGAATGCTTTGTGGAAGATATGCTTTTTTCCCACCAAAAAAAAAATTTCCTTAAATATTTTTTAAATTAAGTTCACAGAGGTATGTCATGACTTTTAAAGGCGACTTTTTGACAATGGAAGTGCAGGATAGAGTGTAATTCCTTGGGTATGTTTTTTTTGAGTTGGTTTATAGTGAGAAAGGAGAAATGTCCCAGCTCTGTTGCAGACAAATTTTCTGACCTTGGTCAAACTGCTTAAATTGTCTGAGTGAAATCCTACCTCTACTAAAGTCAAGAGGATTTTTTTTCTATTTATTTGAATGGGGCAAAGATATCACATTTGAATTCTGAATTGTTAATAAGAATGGGATAACATGTATCTAACTCTCACAGCTCTTGTGAAGCTAATTAATCAGCAGAGTACTTTGGGATCCTCAGAAGTATAATAGGAGCTGCAAGTACTATTATTTATTTGTCATGTAATTGGAAACCAGCAAGGTAAAAAGTCATTGATAAAAATCCACATCACAAGGTCATTTCTTTCAGTGTTGCAAATCTCTTCTTCAATCAAGAGCTTTGTAACTGATGAAAAGTACTGCCTAATCATAACATTATCAAGTCAATTTAATTGGTGCTCTGGCAGCACATGAGATCATAATGAAGTCATTTTTGCTAGTTACAGGCTTAAAAATATTTTTATAGCACCCTTCATCCTAGTGGAAACTTTAAAGGCCTTGCAGATAGGATTAAGGTTTTCTGTCTCTGTTATACAACTGCCTTTGTGTGGTAGATACCAGCTGTTTTAATCATGTCTAAAAAAACTACTGGTAAGCATAATATTACTGTGTTTATACTTATCCTTTATAGGATAGGTATTACATAGTTTCTGCCTTTAAAATTAATGTTCAGATATGTCAAGGTAAAGAAGTAGCACTTTTGGATTAGAAGGGCTCTGATTTTTTCATGTTTGAACACTGGTAGTTGCCGAACCACAGGTTTTTAATACTCCCCGTGTCTTTGAAAATCCCATTTTTGACAACAGAAAGGTCATGTTTTTGCACAATGCTCTGTTTCACTTTGTCAGAAACTTAAGGCCCCAAAAATGATATTGCCTTCACCAGGTGAACGTTTGGAGTAAGAATGGTTGGTTAAGTTTCTATCAGCATTCCCTGTTACATCAAGTGGATTGCTTAATTTACCATGGTGTAAGCTTCTGTATTGCAACAGATGGAAATAATGTAATTTGTCTTTTCTTTGCTCCATCTCTTTCATAGCTGGAGTGACTGAGTTTTGCCAGCACCAGCTTCCTCCTGCCTGCCATCACTCCCCTCCTTAAAGAGCTGGATGCCGTGGCCACAAGTACCTGCAGCGAGCTCCTGCCACTGACCACACGCCACTTGCCACGGCTTGTGGCCAGTGAAGGGCAG